>NW_028277125.1:9840192-10140576 GCF_059951505.1 Python bivittatus | reverse complement strand
CAGATAGTCCTTGCTTAATGACCATTTGTTTAGCGACCGTTCAAAGTTATGACAGTGTTGAAAAAAGTACTTGCACCTACGACTGTAGTAGCAATCCCATGGTCACGTGATCATGATCTGGGCCCTTGGGAAGCAGCTTGCACTTACAATGGTTGCAGCGTCCCAGGGTCACATGATTGCCATTTGCAATCTTCCCAGCCAGCTTCCAGCAAGCAAAATCAGTGGGGAACCACGTGATTCATTTAACAACTATGTGATTCATTTAACAACTTTGATGATTTGCTTAACGACTGCCACAAAAATGTTATAAAATTGGATGCAGTCACGTGATGCCTTGCTTAATAACTGCCCCCCTTAACAACAAATTTTCTGGTCCCTATTGTCATTAAGTGAGGACTACCTGTAAGGTAAATCTAAGGAATAACTCCCCTGCTCTTGAGATTAAATAGCAAAGAGGGGGTTTGCTGGCTGTTTTGATTCTTTGGAGTTTCCCTAGAGAGCAACAGCTGCTGTAGAAGAGGAAAGAAAGGATCTAATCCCCCTCAGGCTAGTGGAGAAAAATCTTCCAGAATGTAGGAAACACTATAACTCCCACAAATTAACTAGAGAAAAAGCCAGTGGAAAAAGCAATGTTAGAGTTTGGTTTGGTTTTTCATGCGCTCAGAGAAAACCTTGCCCAATTTTCTTGAGGACATTTTTTCTCTGAATCCTAACCATCGCCATGGATGGTCCTGCTCATTGTTCAGTCTACATGTCTTGAAGCCTAGTCTTTTTCCTAAGCCTGACACCCATCTGGGCAATTTTAATAATCTCTAAATGCAATTTTAAGTAGATATTTTTGTTGCCAATTTATGCCTTGGAGTTATAATCTGACAACATGCCTCAGACCTCTCAAGACTGACTATGGGATGCTGGGGTTAAGGTGCCTCTGTGTTTCTCAATTAACAGAAAAGGAAGGACATTTTTCTTCTTTTGGCCTTGCTCCCATGACCCTGGTTGAGGGGAAGAGAAGAAGACAGTGGTGGGAAATCATTGCTGCATCATCTCAAACAGTCCTGTTTGGGTGAGGCAGACCTGCAATAGAGGGAACCTTACATGGGTATTTCAGTTTTAACAAGAAGATTCCTAAGATGTATTCTAAGTTAAAAATAATGCTGAAATTATTAAAATTACCAAAGTAGTATGTCTAAAACAATTAAGTTTTAAATACAAAATAATGGCAATGGGGTTTTCTCTGCTAATTCCCATATCTCCTTCATCTCCAAATGTCTACATTATTCTTTTAGACAGCGACTGGTAGATGTATTGGCATTGCAACTTTCAAAATACCCAATTAGCTGACATCCTCCAGATATTTTAGGATCACATTCGCAGGACATCAGACTGGAGAGGGTTGGTCCATGGCCTTTTTTCCCATCATCTGATGCTCAGTAACATTATCGAATCCCTTGCCATTCCCATAATTCAGTTTCTGGTTAAAGAGAAGCAGGATGATGGCTGCCTAGGAACTAGAACTTGGCTCACTGCTTTCCTGAATTTAGCAAAATGGCTGTCTTGGCCTAAAATGTGATTTAGTAGACTGTAGCATAGACAAGAACATTCAGTAACTACAAGAAATTCCTGACAAGTTTTGGCACAATCCTTTTGGGTTGTCATTAGGTACAAATTCCTTATCAAGTCTATTAGGTGACTATGACTCAACTCACTTTCTTCTTGTACTACGAAAATATACCGTATTTTTCTGACTATAAGACGATACTTTTTTCTAAAATCCTTACCCTAAAAACTGAAGGGCGTCTTATTCAAGGAAGTCAGCCGAGAATCGCGCGGTTCCAAACTGCCCATACTTTGTTTCTGCAGAGAGGCTTCCTCCTGTTGCTAGCCTCCAATCACGAGTGAAATAGCTTGTCTCCCAAACAGACTTCCTCCAATCACGAGCCTGATGTAAATGATGTCAGCTGATGCTGAACAAACCAATTAGAGGAAGGCTGTTTGCAGAGACAAGCTATCTGCAGTTTCACTCGTGCTTGAATGGAATCAGTTAAGCAAAAGAGCCTGGAAATAGAGCTGCAGAGAGACGGTTTGGACCTCCTCCCACCGAGTGTATCAGGTCAATGTTAACTAATTACTAAATAAAAATGTGTTCTGCACTATCTTTAAAATATTGATTTTTTAATTTTGGGCTGGAAAAGTGGGGGTCGTCTTGTACATGGGGGCGTCTTATTGTCGGAAAAATACGGTACTTTGCAAAAGCTTGCTTATTTTCTTTTTAACACCTTTGAAAAGATCTGCATTTTAAAAAACTGTTGATAGTTTATTTACTATTATTTATTTAAAGAATGTATATGGCTGCCCAATTTCAGTATTGCAACCCTGGGCAGAGTGCAGGAGACCCCCAAAACAAAACAAGATAAACAAATTTAATTCCAATCCAAGATGAGAATTCCAATCATTTTGGCCCCAAGGCTCAAGGAAGAAGCCTAGTTTTTACTGCCTTTCTGAAAACTAACAGGGTTGAGGTCAGCCATATCTTGTAATGGGAGGGGAGTAGGGGGATTGCTGTAGAGGGCAGATTCTACAATGGAAAAAGCCCACCTCCTGGGTCCCATCAGATGGCATTGTTTGAGGGAAGAGATACAAAACAAGCACACCCTATTGGAGTGTGTTGGACAGGCAGATATCACTGGGGAGAGGCATCCCCATAGACATCTAGGATATCCAGCAGCCTGTGCCAAAACATCAAATGCAGGCAATCCCTGAACTAAGAACATCCAACTTATGGACAACTCATACTTATGAATGGACTGCCTATTACTAAAAATGGCGGATGGCATTCTCTTTCCTTGAGCTGATGAACTGCTGAAGCCACACAATGCTTTTATGAACCGCTGAAGCTGCACGTTTTCAATATACAGCCTGTTTTCAGTGGTTCATGAAAACATTGCACAGCTTCAGTGGTTTGTCGCTTTGAAGAAGGAGGACACCATCCGCCATTTTTAGTAATAAGCAGTCTGTTCATAAGTATGAGTTCCGACATATCTATTAATTTGACCTAAAGATAGACTTAGGAACGGATCTCGTTCTTAACCCAGGGACTGCCCGTACAAACTAGCTATAGTTAATATTGTTTTCAACACCTTATCATACTTGCATTTACTCTTTTGAAGGTTGGCAAAGGAACAGAAGATGAAGCCATCATGGTCCCACAGCCATTATTAGCAGTTCCACTATCTAAATACGGGATCAGATCTCAGTTCCATTCCATTTTAATGAGTGACAGAAACGAACCATTTCCCTAGCCATCACTCTACCCAGCTGTACAATTTTGTAATCTTCGCGAGACATTTGTGAGTTATGTGCTGTCCTCTTGGCTCTTAATAATTGCCAAAGATAGCAACCTCTATTTGCATAGGTCTGTTCTGGTTCAACCTTTTTTCTAATCTTCTGGAAAGTGCAGTTCATTTAGCATTCACCTCTATAAATGTAGGTATTATTTTGGAGAATTGCAAGGAGAGGAGGAGGAGGATTATGTGATTTATCATTATTTTTTATTTGGATCAAAGGTGCTTGAGGATGGGGCAATGGTTTATCAACAGATCTCTACCCAAATAGACTTTGCAAATAGACTTCCATTTGAGTAATTATGAAAATAAAATAATAGGCTCGTTTAGCCAGTACTGTGTACTTTAACTGGCAGGAGCTCACCAAGGTTGAAGCTTGATGTTTTCTGTGACTGCCTCATATTCTTTTCAGTGGAAGTATCAGGAACTGTACTGAGTTTGAGCATGGGCTTCATCTCAGAGCTATGGGGCTTTAACAAATATTTTCTTTATAGTGCATAATCTTGGCTGGAAACTGAAGCACAGTTCTTGCCCCTAATTGAGAATTGTTCCCTTAGAACAGGTCTGGGCAACCTTCTTCAGGCCAAGAAATACTGCCAAAATGCAGGCTCTCTCAGGACATAAGCTAAAGTTGATATGAGTATAATTAATTTAGTTGAGTATAAATAATGGAATACAATTAATGTGCTATTCTCCATGGGTTTAATAGAGTGAGCAGCCATAATAACTTTTATATAAATTAATTATTATCTGAAAATAAATTATTATGCCATGGCCCCCACCCTATGGAATACCCTCCCCCCAGAGGTGAGGCAGGCCCCTACTCACTCGACCTTCTGGAAAGGGGCTAAGACCTGCCAACGTGCGTGGGGTGAGAAAAGGGGCAACCCATCCTGGGGGTGGTTAGCACCTTAAAGATGCTCCTCTATGTTAATATCCTTTTTACTAGCAGCACTTTAGAAGATGTTATTATTTATGTATGAATATGGTTTTTATTGTGTTCTTATTGCATTTTAATTAATATTTATTTTTGTTTTTACCGTAAACCACCTAGAGTCACTTCCTAGTGAGATGGGTGATGACCAACTTTGAAATATAAATAAATAAATAAATGACTGGTGTGGGTCTTCCGGGCTTTGTGGCCGTGTTCTTGAAGTTTTGTTTCCTAACGTTTTGCCAGCACCTGTGACCGGCATCTTCAGAGTGCAGGAGCACAGACAGGAGCAGTTCTCTCTGTGCCCAGGGTGATGTGACCCTTTTGTGGGTATTTATAGAGATCTGGGGGGAGGGGGGATTGGGGGTGTGGGGGGGGGTTGGGTTTCTGAGTGGCAGCTTGTTTTGGTGTCAGCATCTTTGTGTATCTTCCTGGGGATTAGGCAGGGTTTTTTCTTCTACTGAATTTTTAACGAGGGGCTGCTGGGGGTGATTAGCAAGTTCATTGTGTGAACTGTTCACATAAATAAATGTTTGTGGGCAGCTCTAATTAATTTAATAATAACAATAAACATAATAAACCTCTTTTGTCATATTAAAAATGACAGTGCGGTGGCAATTCTGGAGATTTATTTAAAGATCTGGGTGCAGAAAATGCAGCCCACGTAGCCTGCCAACATCTATTTTGGATGCCCCAAAGCTCCTGTAGAAGGTGTAGGACCAAAGGTTGAGGCCCTGTTTTGCATGACATAACCCTTATAATAAAAGTTATAAGTCTTTTATCAGATTTTTAAAGGATCTGCTTATAATTAAACAGGAAAATTGTGGCAGAGAGAAAAATACAAAGACAAATTTCTGCTTCTTGGTCTGGTGTGTTGCTGAATTCTTTGATGCCTTTTCAGCTAATAGTTTGTTTTCCCATTTATAGAGGCAACAGGAAGGTCATTCCCTGTTCCAAATTATTCATTGTGAAATTTAAATATGTGATTTCTGTGTTCATCTTAACACTTTGTGGAAGCAATTCCAATGTGACCAGTCTGATAGGAAGGTCTAATCAGCTCAATTAGCCAGAATAGATTTCATGGCTTGACTCTAGAGTTGCTTCTCAACACTAATTGCAAAACTTTCAGTGAACAGATGTAAAGAAGGATTTCTGTATTTACAAATGCACAGATCTCAACGTGGGAGTGAAAACCTCTAATTTAGTCAACACAGAATGTGACATGGATGCGATTTAATTTATTTAGTCTTGCATTGAAAGATACCTTAAAAGCATTCTATGAATCCAGATTGAACATTTGGTTTCATTCTTACTTCTAATGCTTTTTGAAGTGGAAACATTTACAGATGCTTAATTATTTTTTGGCCTTTCTGTATTAAAAATATTCTTAATTTCCTTAGGCAACTCAGCAGTAATTACAAAGACAGAATGTAATTCCCCTGCCTTTCAAACTTAAGTTTGGGTGAATTGGTGTCCTATCACATTCACGGTCTGCAGTGAGGCATGCTTGAACCTATGCATTGGGACGTGGTCACCTGGCCACCGTGAGGCAATCTGTGGATGCTTCACTCACAGACCTTCTGCACCTTCTCTCAACTCTTAGGAAGGACCTGGTCTTTAAATACTGCCACCCTTCAGTATTCTGGAGAAACTTCTTCTACTCAGGAGGAGAAAGTGGCAGACATCCTATCTTACCTTCCCCCCCCTTTTCTGTAGCTTATCCAAGCAGGGAGATATATGTGTTAAAAGTTAAAATCTTTTAGAAAGCGTGTGCTGATTTTGATAAGAATTCAGGCCTATTATATATGTATCAAAGTTAAAGAACTAGATGGGAGCTGAAAACAAAAGGAAGAGATAGCACTGGTGTCTGTAGGATTTATCTCAGGGGACACTCTTCAGCCAGGTGTACACGCAAACATACAAAGGATACAGCCAGGATGAAGAACAAAGCATAACACAGGCCCACACTTCAAATCACTTCCATCAAATAAAATCCAAAACTTGAATTCACATCGAGATCCACTATTTCTTCCTTACTCTCCAATCCTAGATTCCTGGGAATTGGGGCTTTGGTTTACATGGCTTGGAACTGAACCTGGAAGGAAGACTCTACTCCTGGTGTCTGAGAAGGGACAAAAGAGATGACAATGCAGTAGACCTGCCCCTTCCTCCTTTTAAAAGCTCATCTTTCTGCTCCCAATGGGCTTCTGAGTATTTGATTTTTGTAGGCTTCGATTGCCCCATCCTCTTTGTAGATTGACAGGCTTAGATTTGATGGACAAATCAGATGTATGATCTGATTATCAGATTTAACTCTGCATTTTTGGGAATGAGATTCCTACCCATTCACTACAGCAGGGTTCCTCAACCGTGGCGACTTGAAGATGTGTGGACTTCAACTCCCAGAATTCCCCAGCCAAGAAGTCCACACATCTTCAACTCGCCAAGGTTGAGCAACCCTGCACTACAGGATTGTTTTCAAACTGAAGTAAAATAGCCAGATTTGCTTAGAAAATGATTTAATACATCAATGTGACAAGTAACATTTTGCAGGAATCCCTCTTTGTCCTATTTCATTTTTATTCTGCAAGGCGCGTATTTCAGAGTTGTGACTAAAACGACCTGTGCTGTATTTAGCAATGTAAGAAACTCTAGTAAGATGAATCATAAAGTTCAAATTGCCACACAAGACTTTTTTTCCAAGTAGGCAGCTAATGGTCTCAGGCGACATCTATTATTCATGGTCACTTCTATAAAAGCTGGATTCATTCTGTGTTATGGCTTAACGCTGCAAATAGAACTGCTTCCGCATCTCTCCAAAAATTCTGTCCTAGTTGGTTCCATGTAAGCATTCATTAAAAAAAAGAAAAGTGCTGGATGACCGCTACACAGTGTTTTGTTTGAAATTGCCCTGCTTGCTCAGAAAAAAAGAAACCGGGAAGAAGTGGTCAGGGAAATGCTATAGAGATGTTAGGAGCTGAAGGATATAGAAGGTTGTTTTGAGTTAGCACTTTCCAAGACTAAACAGGCCTGTGTCTCTTTCTCATTTTATGAGAATGTCCGGGACATGTTCTCCAAACATGCTCACTGGCCCTAAGAGATGACCATCCTTCCTGGACATCCAAACTCCAACATCCAAGTCAGGAAATTGGATTTCTGGATTTGGGCCTCAACTGCTAAGAAAATACTGTAGGCATTTATGATGGAAATGCATAAGCAAGCAGAGAATGTGATTTTTTTTTAATCCTTTCCAATCATAGGGTATATCAGTGCCATTAACAACCCGGCTTCCAGTTTTCTGGTTTTGTGGAGCTTAGCTTAATTCTGTCTTACCATATTCATTGGCAAACTCATACTTCTCCTAGTGGTTTACCCTCCTGCAAATTAATCTGTTTGAGCAATTAATAGAATCATTTTTCATTTCAGGGTAAATAACTTTCTTTTTTAGATGGGCATATCTCAAAAATTAAATGAAGACATTTTTTTCCTAATTAAAACAGACCCAAAGAACAGTAGGATAGTACTTTCAAGGAACAATCAAATGTAAACTTTTGAGATATCCAAAAGGCACAACCCAATCTTGATGTGACAGATCTCTGTTTAGCAGATTATTTTTCTGTATTCTGTATGCTTCTGCACTTATTGTATTTGCATATGCAGTAAATGTGTAAAATTACATGCATAAAATCCCATTTGGATTTAACAGACACTCCCCTTTAATGGACACTCTTTCCTCCCATTTAGGATTTAATGTATCCCCAAAGAGGAAAGTCTATTGGTATTTATTACAGTTCTCTAATTGTTCTTTATAGCTGAAAGATGTGGCTTTCAGGTAGAGGCTGTAATTGTGTTCTGATTTACCAGCCAATAAGTTGCACTAAACAAAATTCAGTTTAAGTTACCTAGGACTAGTAAGTAACTACTAGCTGCTATGAAGTAGTGGGCTGGAATGCAAATGTAGACATTAACCTACTGGTCTCTAGCCTCAGAGCTACTGCTGGATGACAGTTCTTTGTCAATATTTGATTGCAGATTACCTCCATGGCTTCTGTATTTAGGGCTTTTGATTCCCTCTTGCTGAGATTCCTCCAGTCTTTTCTGTTTATAAATCTTCCATTCTCCCGCAAAATCACCTTGCAAACACGCTTTTTAGGGTATTTCATGCCAGCTCCATAGGGGAAGAAAAAGCTATGTTTTAGCATCCTACAGAGGAAAAAAGGATTAAGGCTCTCCATTTCTCATGCTGGAATCCCATTCTATATTGTAATGTGTAGTTTGACCCTGTGAGCTCACAATTCATAACAAAATCAATAGGAACTGAACAAAGAATCTATTAGATTCCCTCTGCAAGGTTGCTGAGAGTGCTGGCATCATTTAGCTTCAGAGCTTAGCTAGCAGTGACCAACTGTGGTGCATTTTAGAGAGGCAGGAAGACCTTAATCATGCTTGAACTGCTCCTAGGAAGTTCAACAGACCAATGAAGACTGAATAAATACTATATCAGCAGTAGTTTTCACCAGGACTTGAGAGGAACATACCCTAGTTTTCTAAAGTTTAGAGAAAATGTATATTTTTTCAACATTTTTTAGCTTGCAGGTTTAATGAGATTGAGTTGACATTTGTCGATTTGTAGACCTCATCTCATCAGAGTAGATCATGGATGCTAAATACCATTTTTATATGCAACACAATATTAAGGCTCATAATGGTAGAACTCTTTTTTTCTCTACTTGCTTTAATTTTAAACTGCATCAGTCTCATTCGTCAATATCAGTTAATGCACACACACAGAGAAAGCTCTTTTTGTGTGATCAAAGCTTATGGTGTTTTCATAATTCTTATGATATGCTATAATAGAGCCTTTTCTCCTATAACAAGATCTAATGGTCTCTTTTCATTTGTTGTTGGTTAATGAAGATCTTCTTTTGCTGGATAGTTTCCTCAGTGTTAATAAACATGAGCTGTTGGATGGTGAGGGTATCTGGGAATACTTTTCATATCTGGCAATACTTTTACTGGGACCAATAAAAATTCCATGAACAAATGTGCAATCATCTGAGCACTCCTAAATTCTTCTGCAAAAGTAGGGAAATCCTTACAGTGATGATTTCCAGTGAGACAGCTATGTTCACTGCAGGAAAATAAAACAATCTTGTGATATCTTAAAGGCTAGCCCAGTGTTTTTCAAACATGGCAAAGTTGTGAGGGTATCTCAGGGTTGGTTTTGTTAATTACTGCTTTAATTATGTGATTTTAGAGAGAGTGTTATAATTTTTAATAGCAACACACCCTGTGGCTCCTATTGCTGTAATACATTTACTAGCCTAGTGTTTTTCAAGCTCGGTGATGTTAAGATGTATGGACTTCAATTCCCAGAATTCCCCAGCCAGCATGCTGGCTGGGGAATTCTGGGAGCTGAAGTCCACACATCTCAACTTTGCCATGTCCAAAAAACACAAGGGACACCAGGCTGCCTATTCCTCCATTTTCCCCAGTTCCATCCTATTTATGAAAGAAAAAAGGCAGGGACTGTGAGCCAGTGCTGGGTGGAAACTAAGACTGCTGGCAGTCAAGAATCTCTCAGGTTGTTGTTTTATTAATCCATAAACAGCCTGCCATTCCTTCTAAGACTTCAAGATTTCATAACTGATTCTCTTCCATTTTTGCCCTCTTAATAAACGCATGAGATTGCTTAGATGAAACAGAAGTGGTGGGCCCAAAGACCACTTCGTAAACTGAGCAGAGATTAGAACCTGGGTCTTCATAACTTCAGTCCAATACTTTAATCCAGGTTTCCCTAATCTGGCATGTTGGAATAGAACTGCAATGAGTTTAACATTGTTGAAGACTAGAAGAACTGCCCTAAATGCTTTACCATAGTTGTTGTTAAAATTAATTTCAGTTAAAACTTATAAACCAACATTCTTCACTTCTTCCAATTCTAAGATATTCATCCAAAATTATATCTGGCAATACTTTTACTGGGACCAATGAAAATTCCATGAATTTTGGAGTGACTGGCTTGTGTTTTTCTATGTGAGAGTACATCTTCCTTTTTTTCCCCTTGCTTGAATGCAACAGTCCTCTTGTTTGGGAGCCCAACTCAGGATCTAATAATCCTGCTATAATTAGCACATTCAGTTAGCAACATCTAAACTTGATCTGGGTATGTCTAGTTGCATAGCCTTTCTTTTCCTTTCCCCTCCAGCATGTCAACTTCAGGGCTTCTCTGTCTGCCTGAAGCCGGGGCACAGCTGCTGTTTTCAGTCAGCTGGTGACGAGCATTTGTCATCGCCCAATGCTAGGAGTGACGGTTGTTGAACTTGACCAGATGGTAGACGAAGGAAATTTCCCCCACGGAGAGATTGCCCCAAAATAACAGCTTCTCATTCCCCTCTCCTGTGCATGGCCCCTGCCTCACCTCACCCTCTGCGGGCTGACACCATGCCTTATTTTGCTTTGCCTACTGTGGTGTGTTCTGCTTTCTCGTGCCATTCAGTGGCACCTCTCATGATGACAGCACCAGTTTTAATTGTGAATTCTGATTCAGCTTCAGAGAGCTTCCAGCCCCTTAGAAGGGAAATAGGCTCTGCTCTTCATATTAGCACTTCTAAATCCATAGAGTCCTTGGTGCTCTCTGAGCTTGGTTGTTTGCTTGCAGATGTTTCATTACCCGACTTGGTAATGTTGATGTTACCTTGTCGAGTAATGAAACTGATGGCACTGATGATGTTACCTAGTTGGGTAATGAAACATCTGCAAGCAAACAGCCAAGCTTAGAGAGCACCAAGGACTCCATGGTTCAGCCTTGAAGTACAGATATTCTCTTCTGTTGGAACTTCTAAATCCCTTTTAGTGGGATTGGCTGACAGCAGAGGATCTTCTACGAAGGGAGAATGGAACAAGGTTCTTATGATGATCTGTAGGCACTTTGAGAAGCTTGCCAATTCTGGAAAAGAAGTATTTATTCAAAATAACTCCTGGGTCATGCAAGTGTAAAGGCTTTTGGAGAACTACCTAGTTGTTTCTACATATAACATGGAAGTATGTGTATATACATGTGCCACTTCTACTGTTTCATCACAAATGGGGAAAAGATGGAGAAGGGGATTTCTACTCAACCCCCCAGTGTTGACCCAGTGTTATTGGATTAAATTATTAGCCCTTACTAATTAGACAATGAATGGCTCACAAGATGTTGCTAAACTACAACTCCTATCACTGTGCCATGTTAGCTAAGATTGATGGGAGCTGCAGTATAACAAATTCTAGATGTCTACATTGGTCATCCTTGTCTGCCTTTATGGAAAAAGGTCTGAGGATCCAAGGAAAATCCCAATTAAGTGATAAGACTTAATTGATAATGCTTTAAGAACTCTTCCTAATATCGGAAAAGCATGTGATTGTATAGTCTTCTTTAACAATATGAAGAAAAGTGATGCTATTGTATTTTGGGTCAATACTGCAAGTCTGATTGTGCATCTCCTCTACTCCTTATACCCCAGTGAATCAAGGAGGTGTCTTCCTGATCTGCTTCTGAATATTAACTTGTTTCCCAGAACTTAGAGAAAGTTCTTTAAGCTCTCTTTGCTTATTTAACAGTACTTGCATATTTCTGTCAAGGTCGTCACCCTTACTCTCTATACCTTGTCCTTGCCACTTGGGTGGAGATGGTGGTCCACCCTCCTTCTCACAGGAGGCACGCTTCCCTCTTGCCAAGTTCTCCTGGGTTGGTTGAGAGACATCACCCTGCCCCACTGTCCCCCTGCTTTCCAGCTGGGGGGAAGTTACTAAGAGGGAACAGATAAACAGCAGGTGGCATACAAGTGGGGCTGCAGTTGTTGATTCCCAGGGGTTTGCCCCCACTGATTTTCCTCCATCTACCTCTGCTGCAGAAGGGCACCAGAACTCAGGGTCTCCTTGAGCTCTATTAGAAGATGGTGGGAAAGGAATGCCATAGCGGGAAGCAGCAGCTGTGTGGCATCTGTCAGCAAACCCCAGTGAATTTGGCTGGGAGGAAAGAGAAGAGGAGGGCACTTCTTGACCAAAGGACTGGCATGCAGACAAGCCCAAGGCGTGAAAGCGCCTCATTCGGAGATGCCATTTGCACAGAATGACCTGGAACGTTGCATGTGGGCTGTTCGTTTGAGATTCTGCCTTAGAACTACTCTCTGCTTTAAAGTTCACTGAGATTTGGATTCACTGCATATGAGTAATATTTGTTTATTTATTATGATCCAAGATGTGACAGAAACAATAACAGTCAAAATAAGGGAGAAGAAGAAAATAATTCAGGACAACCTGCAATGGAATGTTTGACAAGGAATGCAATGTTAATACCACCGATGTGTTTTGATAAGTCTATGCCATGTAGCCATGGCTAGTAGACCAAACATAGAGACACTGTTGACAGTGATCTGATTGGAGATAAATAATAGTTGCTTCCTCTGTCCTTCATCTTCTGCCCAGGACATCCTTTAGAATGGCCATCAAAATAATATTTATTTTGATGACCTTTGATTCTACTTCTCCTAGTGCACTGTAATACAGGTAGTCCTTGGTTAATGATAGCAATTGGGACCAGAATTGCTGTTGCTAAGTGACACGATCATAAAGCACAACTTCATGTGACTGTGCTGCTTAGCAACAGCAATTCTGGCAATCTTGGTTGCTGTTGTTAAGCAAATCACCACAGGTCATTAAGCTAGGACATCACATGGTCACCATTTGCAATCTCCTGCTGGCTTCCCCATTGACTTTGCTTGTCGGAACATCATAATTGAGATCATAAGATGATCGCAGGGATGCTGCGATGGCTGAAATTCCGAGGACCAGTCATAAATACCACTCGTTCAGCATTGTCTCAAGTTTGAATGGTCATTGAACGAATGGTTGTTAAGCAAGAACCACATGTATTTTGTTTTGGGTTCTGAAAAAAAAAACTAAAAATAGTGGTGGTGATAACATGTCCCTAAATAATTCATGAGTATAATTTTAAATCAAGCTTATAAGTCTGCATTCTATTCTCCGTGAAATTCCTCCTATGAATAACAATTATCTAGAGCAGCCTTCACAAACTTGGTTACTTCAAGATATGTTACAGTCACAGCTCTTAGTATTCCCTGCCAGTATAGTTATTGGCTGGCTAGGGATTGTGGGAATTGTGGTCTTTAGAAATCTGAAGGATCCTATTTTGGAGAACGTTAGCTTAGAGAGATCTATAAGCCTTGAGATTTTATTAATTCCTGCTCCAATTGTAGGCTTCTTTATATTTATAGATATATGTAGCTTCAGGCCAGTTTCTGCTACAATCTGATTTGCATGGAAGTTTGTCTTTATGTTTCTTTAATGCAAGTAGGAGGGTGCATACTTATGGATCAATGGGTGGCAGAGCAAAATGACTGGAATAAATATTTTGATTTTTTATTATCACATTTCCTTCAGGAGCTCAAAGCAGTGTGCAGAGCCCTGCCTTTTTCAATTTGTCCTTACAACCACAAACTCATGAGATAGATTGGGTTGAGAGAAAGTGAATGGCCCAAAGTCACCTAGGGTATCTTCCCAATCTTAGTAGTCCAACATCATAACCAGTACCCTACACTAATTCTCATTGTGATCTGGTCTTGAGAGCCAAAAGTAGGGAAGAGGCTAAGTGGAGGCCTGAACTGAACTGAAATTTTCCAACCATGAAGCTTTGAGGTTACCTTGGACCAGTGGTTCTTTCTCAGTCTCACTTACGTACATGGTGGTTACATTGATAAAATGAAGAGTGCCATTTTCACTTTCTGGACATTCTTGGAGATAAACCAAGGATATGTCTGTAATAAATAGACCACTTTGGATAATAAGCTGATATTTTCTGAGGAGACTTCTATTTTTCCCTCACTAAGTATTTTTTTTCCTCAGTGGTTAAAGACCTTGCTAATCTGCCTGGCATCTTTCCAACTTGCTGGAGATAATCTTTGTTGGAATTTGCTCATTTGTGTACAAGAACAAATAGTGAACATAATATTGATCTGCACATTTCATAATGGATTTGCAAACATATAGAAACCAGTAATAAGAAAGGAATTGTCGCTTTTAATGGGTGAATTTTATCCCACTTTTCCCATTGCTAACCAGGCTAGTTAGGACTTCAGATTTCACAAATCTAGATGGGACAAAGTATGCACGCACCATGAGGCCTCTTAGGCCTCTTCAAAATCAAATGTCATTTTAGATTCTCAACCCTCCACTTATCATGAAGGTTATTTTCACACTGCTTTTGAATTTCCAGCAGCTGTCCTTGCTTTCCCTTCCTTGCCCTGGCCAGTGTTTCCTTCAGCCACCCAGCGATGGCGGACATCAAAACATGCCCCCATCCATGTCCTTCCTTTTCCCCTGTATTAGCTTTTTGTGAAAGGGAGCTAAAAACCAAGCCAGTTGAACAGCTGAACTGCTCCTCTGTTCCACAGGAAAAGAAGCCAAGGCATTATAACTCCCTGGCTTCTGGATAGAGATGAGAATTCCTGAGACTGAAGACAGAAGGAGGTAGAAGTTTCTGCTAATAAGAAGCTGTCCTGCTGTGCAGCTCTATAAAAAGTGCTGTGGAACTTTCCTTTCCTCTGGAACAAGAGCTAAATCAAAAGGCTGTGACACCAAACTCAGATTGGTATATGCCTTGCATGTTGAATGGGTTTGTTGTTGTTGAGGAACAGTGAGGAACGTCATTAGGCAAGAGCTAAACACAGGTAAAGCTAGAATGAGGTGCTCCGAAGGACCTGGGCACACGGTGTTTGCTGCAGGGGTGACTTTGGGTGGGTGTTTTCTCACTTCACCTCTGCTGTGCCCCTAAATGAATGGATCAACGGTGAAAAAATTCTATCATCACACACATCATTACCAATTCTTTACAGGACTCAAAAGACATCTGCTTGAGCAGCCTTAACCTAGTTAATGCATTGTTGCTTATTTTTCCTCTCCATTAATGCTCTGTTTTTTCTCTCTCTCTCAACAGATCTTGAATCTAACAGTGATTTAAATAACGAGGATTATGAATATGAGGATGAAGCTAAACTTGTCATATTTCCAGACCACTATGAAATTCCTTTACCCAACATAGAAGAGCTGCCAGCACTGGTGAGTGAATGGCAGAATGGGATGGCAAAGAACGGGATCGAAACTGGCTTTGTGGGTTAAGGAAGCCAATTAGCTTTTTCAGCATACAAGAAACACTTTGATAGACATGTTACTACCAACACAAATTATTATAGTTGCTAAAGGTGTATAACGTCATGCAAAGATGGTCAACCGCAAGTTTCTGGGATCTAGTTTCTTAAAATTACATTTATTTGTTCTATTTGCATATCACTTTGTCAGTACAGACCAGAGTGGATTAAAAAACAATCATCAACAATGTCCATGGTAAATATAACCAAATTAAAACAATAACTAATCACAGTGGCAACAATACAAGGATAAATTATAAACATAGCGATGATGAGAAATAAGTAAAACACATCATAAGCCAATCGAATAAAATAACACTGGCAAATAAATCAGTGTAAGTAACTTAAAGCAAAATAAATTAAAGCTGGTGAGAACAAAGTACAGTATTCCATCAAATGCTCTGTGGAAAAGTTTTCTTTGGTAGCTTCTAGAACTTCAGAAGGAATGGAACAAGTCTTAATTCTAAGGGGAAGGTATTCCAAAACATTAGAGCAGTAACTGAGGAACAGCATCTCCTGGTCTCCATTTCTGTTACTTAACAAAAGCTGGGTATGACCCAAAGTTTCTCCCAGGAAGAACATACTGGGTAGTCTGATTCAGGTAGAAGAAGGTGGTCCTGTAGATATCTGAGTACCAAGCCATGTATGCCTTTATAGGTCAAACCTATGTCTCTGAGAATTCCCGGTTAGCATCAAAGGTCTGCATGGAGTTAGCCTTAAAGATCAGCAGGGCAATGTGAGCAATGTAAACTAATGCTTACACTTTAAGATGTCTAGAGAGTATCTCTGAGCATAGGGATTTATTTTCATGACCTGAACTGAATTTTGCAGAAATCTATCCATAGTGTCTATTCTACAGCATCTCAGGTTTTTGCCATTTCAGCTGAGAAAGAGAAAGGAAGTGACATTTCATTGGTCCTCCTATTTAGGCAGTTGGTCAGAAATCCTTGCAAATTCCATTCCATCCTTTTCACCCTCTAAAGTAACTGGCTAACTGTGAGTGTGACAGGTTCACCAATGTCAATTCTTACCTCTCCTTTGTATTCACTAGATAACCTTAAGTAAGTCAGCATTTCTCAACCTTAATTCCACTATTAATCTGCAGTTTCTGGATGCAGTTAGTGTAATTTATACAGCAATTCAAAGGATTACTGAGATTATGTGTAGGAAACAATGGATAGTCTAGAGGGCTACCTGAAAGTTAAACTATTGCTGATGCTCTTAGTTACAAGCCAGTGATAAAAAGCAAGACAGAGCAAACCAATGATTGCTCTGCCTTCCTTTGATGTTCAGTTGAATTTTCCCTCCACTCCAGGTGACAATAGCTTGTGATGCAGTCCTCAGTTCGAAATCTCCATACAGAAAACAAGACCCAGACTCATGGGAAGAAGAGCTGCAGGTCTCCAAACATGCCAACATTCTGGTGCAAATGGACAATGGGGTCAGGATTCCACCAAGGTGAGGTGGTTGTGTTTTATACACAAAGAGGTAAATTACTGAGTGAATCCAAGAACCCATGTGATCCAACTGCCACTCTGGTATTAGCCAGTCAGATGCAGTCTTTGGGAAGCACAATGGTGGTAAAAACCTACACTCTTTCTGAGTGACAGAACTGCTTCTGAACATGGAAATTTCATTTAGTCATCAGGGTGAATAACTGCTGATGGACAAGTTAATGCAGGAAAATGTCACTGTTTTATTTAATATCTGGTTTTCCCAAGACAAAGCATTTGCATAAGCTGCCCCCTCCCTACAAAAAAGGGTATGTAATCTGTGTTCTCCTCATTGCGGCTTTGCCCAGCTTTTAGTTTTCTAAGTCATACAGTCTATAAACCAACATTGTGGAATATGTGGAGGAGGGGATTCTGAGGTTCCAAAGGATACAACTTCACTTATGGGGATCCGTTGCCCTGTCAATTCTGTCACTGTAAGTAATTTGTTGTTGGTCATCGCCATAGTTTCTATCTTTACAACTGCCTGAACGTGAGTTTCTTATGGGAGAGAGTTCCTAAGCTTTGTCTTATCAATATATATTTTCCCCATAATGCAAGAACAGATCAAATTATGGGCAAGGATGAGGAATGACATATGTGGGGATGACAAAGTCTAGGAAGCAGTTGTAATGTATCACAGGATGGTAGATGTTGGACAGGTTGTGGGAGGCAAAGCTCAGATGTAGCATTAGTGGGGTGGATTTCCTAAAATAATAGAAAAATGAGGTGATTCTTGCTAATCCAGTCCCTGGTGGTTCTGAAGCAAGAGTCAACTTCATGCTGGTGTTTAACTCTGGCAATTTGTTTTGCAGTGGCTGGAAATGCTCCAAGTGTGACTTGCGGGAGAATCTTTGGCTAAACCTTACTGATGGGTCAATATTGTGTGGCAAATGGTTCTTTGATGGCAGTGGAGGAAACGGACATGCGCTGGAACATTACAAAGAGATGGGTTATCCCTTAGCAGTGAAGCTTGGAACAATTACTCCTGATGGTGCAGGTTAGTGAAAGCTTGTGTTGATGACCTATTGTACATCAGCAGCCTTCTGATATCTGTACTTTGTTTTTCCTCACGACTGTAGAAATAGCTACCAGTGGATTTGCCAGATGACAGCATCTTAGCTAATCTTGAAAAAGTTCAAGAAATTCCAGGGTTGTAGACTAGACTAGGTACTTTAAAAAAATTCCCCAAAATGCAGTAGCAAGCTATTCCTTTATTGTTGCTAAGAAACCTGTATGGGCACTCCCATGTAGTTTCCGGAACTTAAACTTGAATCTAGGGACACTTTTTATAGGCCACTGGCAGCATCCACTGAGATAATCCCCTAGGCAAAATTGCTGGATACTGAAGGGCAGAGAAATTCTCACCCACATAATTGTGAGATGATAACAAATGCACAGGTTACTGATGGTTAGTTGCCTTGGGTTCAGACCGCAGCTCTCTTCCAAGATACATCTCTGGATAGTCTCTGTGCATTTGCATGGCGCTGACAGAGGTATTATTTACATATTCCATGTTGTTCTAATGCTTAAAGCTTAAATGAGAATGTCCCCTTCTACCTGATTGCCAGGTACAAGGAATTACCTTCCCTTAAACATACAATACTAGACAATGTGTTTGTGGCTGGAGGTTGTACACATTTGTATGTGAGTAACTGGAAGAAGATAGTGGTGAATTTTTCTATTTGATTTGAGTGTATATTTACAGGTAGCCCCCAGTTTAAGAACGAGTTCTGTTCCCAAGGTCTGTCCTTCCCCCAAATTTGTATGTAAGCCAGAACAGTATTATTGTATAATACTGTATAAGTAGCATTGTGTATTTAACTCGAATCATTGTGTATTTAACTCGAATTTTGCTATAGTAGGCCCCGTTCTTAACTATGTGTTGTCCATAAACCGGGTGTTCTTAACCCAGGGACTACCTGTATTCACTTTTGAATGTATAGCCTACCTTCCTGTTTCTTTCAGAACTGAAGGCAGCTGACAATTAGGGATATGCAAAGAGTTATGTGTGTGGACCGGTCAAGTTAGGGTTGTCCAGGCCAAACAGTTAAGATCTGTTTAGGCAAGGATCTAGACCAATGTTTCTTAATCTTTTTTCTCTCAGGACCCCTTCCCACTTTTAAAAATTATGAGGACTCCAAAAGAGCTTTTGTTTACCTGGATTATATTTATTGATATTTACCACATTAAAAATTAAAATTGAATGATCAAGATGTTCTGGATTTCAGTTCAGCTAAACTCCTATGCACAGTGCATAGAACAAAACACATTTTCCATTTTGTGAATGTTTTGGCTTGTAACAATAAAAACACAGAGTACAGAACATAACAAAGTGAATACAATTGAAATCAATTTAACAAATTTAAATAAGTTTTTAATATAATGAACAGTTAAAGCTTGTTGAAAGTGGCGTGTTTTTACTATGTTCCTAGATAGTGGGGATGTGGGAGTGAAGTGCACGTCCTTTGGGAGTATATTTTATAGCCTGAGCATCACAGGAGAAGACCCTTGGCTGTCTTCCTAACAGTTGGGGGAAGGCTTGTCAGGAAGGCCTCTTCTGCTGACCTGATGAATCGGGCAAGTTAATAGTGGGAGAGATGGTCCTATAGATAATCATTAGTCCCTAAGCTGTTTTTGTCTTGCTTTAATCAAAATGGGCTTGATAAAATTATCTTAGCCCTTATTGGGGCTGCTGAAAATTGGAATGATCCATGGGGTGGGGTGGGGGTGGGGCAATGATTCGCAGGGCAACAAAATGGATCTGGATGGCATATACAGCTGGAAGGGAATTTGTCCTATGCCTGGCAAATTGCTCATCCTGGCCAAGAAAAATGCCATTTTTGCCACCATTCTACACAAAGTTGTTACCAATCCTGGTCCTACAAAAGCTGGCTTTTCCTCCTTGTTTCACTGATGCAAATAAAGAGAAATCATGCATGTTTTACTCTTTGTTGTGTTTTTCCTTGTAGTTTATGAGAACGGTGTTAGATAAGTGCCCAAGTAGAGTTCAGATGCCTTCTCTGTAATCCACTGGCATAACTGGAGTTCAGATGGCTCCTGTTATTGTTCTCTGTTTCTGTCATGCTATAAATAGAGGAGGAAAGTAGGGATTGTCAAGGAGTTGAATTCTGGATCTCATATTCCATTTTTCACTTTTGTGGAATTGTAATTTATATAATACAATGTTTACGTCTTTTTCCTTATTTTATTCTTATTTTGACTCCTGGTGATTGCCTGGACAAGTCCCTGCAGTTTTCGTGGCAAGATATTGGAAATGGTTTGCCCTTGCCTCCTTCCTAGGGCTGAGAGAGAGTGACTGGCCCAAGGTCACCCAGCTGGCTTTGCACCTAAGGTGGGACTAGAACTCAGGGTCTCCTGGTTTCTAGCCTGGTGCCTTCACCGCTACATCAGTGTTTCTCAACCTTGGCAGCTTAAAGATGTGTGGACTTCAACTCCCAGAATTCTCCACCCAGCCTTGCTGGCTGCGGAATTCTGGGAGTTGAAGTGCACACATCTTCAAGTAGCCAAGGTTGAGAAACACTGCACTACACCAAACTGGTGTACAAGCTTTCTTTTGAACTTAGACTCTCTTAAATAGAAATTAGCGGCTCTGTACTTCCAGAGCAAAATGCTGGATGAGCCAAATTGTGCAGAGATATCAGAGGAACAACGTAAGTGTGTGGATGTGTGCTTCAAACAAAGGAAAAGATGCCGGGCAGCACTTAAAATAGGTAGAAAGAGTATGCAGATTCATAGGATTTTCACCTAAATTTTAACACCCTTTAGCGGCAAAGTTGACCAGTGTATCTCTCCTTCAAATCCACTCCGGTTCTTTGTGTCTTATTTCATCACTGCACAAAATAGATCTGGTATTCAGAGGGCAAGAATTCACTTCCTAGCCATGCTGCAAATTTAGAACAAAAAGGTTTGCAGAGTCTTTTAACACAGCAGTGTTTATCACACAGCTCTCGAAGGCTTTTTAGTTCAGCTAGCAATTCTAGGTCAAAAAGGTTCATCCTCTTTCTCCTAATTTTCTTCTAGAATTAATGCTGCATCACAAAGCAAATAAATCATTGGATCTTCTGGTTGCAACAGAAAAGGGCAACATGAATTCTGTCCTTGGGCCCTTAGGGAATTGGGGTAAAATTTATTAGAGGAGGCTCATGCACCCTTTGTGATGGAGTGTTTGACATACTGCTCTGGAGGGCTTCCATCTGGCTAAGGGGGGATCAAACATATGCTCTGAAGTCACTTGTGTAATATTTGGCTGGAGCATATTGTTAAGAAGACCAGTGTATTATGTCGGTACTCAGCCTACGTATGAAGTTTTAATAAAGGATTTCACTGTTAATATTGGACTTCTGTAAAGCATTTTGTGTAGCCTAGGTGACATTTTCAAATCTTTTCTCTCAACCCTTTTAGCATTCTCCTCCATCGGTTCCACTGTCAGGGGAAAGCAGCACTTAGACAACTTTAGCTGATCTTAACCAAGTTAAGCAAGGCTGGATCTGATGTGTACTTGGATGGAATATCACCAGGAAATCCAGACTGTAGAGTAGGCGAAAAGGTTGAAAATAGAAACAAAAACCACCTATTGTTGTGAATCAAATACCAGGGCACGTCCTTGTCCTAACCAGCTCCTGCTCTGTTTGCCTTTCGCAAGGCCAGGAAGACCTGGCTCTTCCTCGGAGCGTTTGGCTCAGGTTGTTAACATGGCGGCTTTGGCAGGGCATATGTGATTCGTAGTTTTGCTGAGTCTTAATATGGCTTTATTGGGTCCCCCCCCTTTTGCTTTAATAACATTCTTCATTTTTATCTTGTTTATCGCCCAGTGTTTCTTGGACAGATAGGCGGTCATATCAGTTGGATAAGCAAACAGACAAGCTTGATGAAGATGTAACTAGCAGTTTACTAGTTTTTTTTTTATCAGCTTTGGGACTAATTAGATGCCAAAAAGAAAAAAAAAACACACAACCCCAACCTTTCAAAACTGATGAGGGTGTGTGTGTATATTTTATTTTATTATTTTATTATTTTATTATTTTATTATTTTATTATTTTATTATTTTATTATTTTATTATTTTATTATTTTTATATTTTTATATTTTTATATTTTTATATTTTTATATTTTTATATTTTTATATTTTATTTTATTTTATATTTTATTTTATATTTTATTTTTTTATTTTGTTTTGTTTTGTTTTGTTTATTGAGATGATGAGTGACTGTGTAGTACTTTGGTAGCCTGACTTTTCCTTTGGTTTCCTTTACTCCCTACTTGAAGAGCACATTTTAAAGCTAGAAGCTAGAAGCTGAGCTGGGTTACATGTATGAATTAAAATGTATTCTGAAAAGGCAAACATATGTAAAATCTGTTCATTATACTTGCTCGGGCTCTTCCTTAAAGGAGTTCAGAATAGCATATCCTTTTTCCTTTTCCCAAGCAGCCTTGTAAGATAAGTTAAGCCAAGACAGTAACTAGCCCAGGGTCTAGCTGAATTAAGATTTGTGTTCAAATTAGCTTAGACAAGGTCCAAGAGAACAATCTGACCTCAACGGGACTTCAGAAGAGACAAATGATTTGCAGAGCTGCTGTGTTAGGGTTCTTGGTTTTACGGTATTCTGCCTGGGGAAATTCTTAGTTGCTTCTCTCTAGCCAGACATTGATTATGGCTAAAAATATTCATGCAAGGTCCATTTAGAGCCACACTGACGTGGAAATGTTGACTGGGTGTCATGCTGCATCGTGACTTCACTGAAAAAGCATGAGGCTTCTCTGAGCTCATGTTTATAGAGGGGAACAATAACACGTAGTGGGAAACAGAGGCTCCCTTAAATTGGAATGCCAGCAAAAGGCCATGCTGTGTATCTATAAATGCCAGCAGGATCATTCTAGGTAGGGAGAATGCTTGGCTTGATAAATTCTTGGCAGAAGAATAAGAAGATTTTTTTTCCCCCAACACCAAGCAATGTACATTTCTGAAAAGTACAATACACAGAAACATTCTTATTTGAAATGCTATCACTGATAAAATGTTTTATTTTCTTTTATTTAGCTTAAGGGGATTTTAGCAACAAAGCAAGCACATTAAAAAAAGGCACAGGAGATCTAAAAATCCAGTCCTTTCTAAGTTCCTTCCTTTGATTGATCTTCTGAGACATGCCGTTTACAGCATTACTGTTGTTGCTGGAAAAATATCCTAATGAGAATCATGACCTATTTATCATTGACAGTATCCTCATAAACAGATGATAACTTATTTGTTATTATTATATTTGATCTTCTTATCAATATTTCCAGTTGTAGTTGAGTCTCTATCCCTACAGCAAGAACATTTTCTATTTGATCACATGCAGCTATTAAGGGTGCAAGAGAAAAATCTACATCAGCTAGATTCTATAATTTGCTGTGATAGAAAGGCAGACGTGGACAAAGCCATAAAGCCCACAGGTGCCAGTTTAATGTATGATATTTTGCAGCCTAGTAACATGCAGCATGTAAGGGTTAAACAAATGCAAACAGGGCCCATTAAGAGATCTGTCTCCTGCATGAAAGTACTTTTGCTAGCTTGATAGAAGTTAGACCCAGTGACTAAAATCATTCTTTTCCAGACCTGTACTTCCAAATGGGTTGAGCTGCAATTCCCCATTGTTCCTGGCCTGAATGAATGATTATTCATTTATTTATTAGATTTATATCCCCCCTTTTCTCTTGGAGCTCAAGGTAGTATATACAGATTTCCTCCTCCCAGTTCTTCCCTAATGGCAACTCTGTTGGATTCATTGATCTGAGAAACAATCGCTGGTCCAAAGTTACCCTGTGAGGCTGCGATTGACCCTGTATTGGCCTGGTCCTAATCCAGTACCTTAACCACTACTGCACAGTGTTTATGATTTGTCGAAAGATGACTTGGAATCTTAAGTTGCTTCTCCTTCTACATTAGGTGGACGATTTCTGCCAGAAAATCTTCTTCCTTACCTACATATCATAACTCCATGTGGGATATAACCTACGTTATATCCCATAATATGCCCAAGAATCCCCATCCCCAGCTCATGTTTTAAGAGGTGCCATGTGGCTTCAGAAGAAAGAGGAAGGTAGGAAGCCCTTTTCCACAAGCCTGAAGCCATTTGTATTGATGGAAGCTAGTGTTCAAGCTGTTGATTTTGAGTTCCAAGAAGTATTTGACTGTGGAAAAATCATACGCCATCTCAGTAGCTTTTCTCATTGGTAGTAATAGAGTACTCAGCTAGAGGGTGTTCTGGTTCCTCATGTGTTTAAATCTGGACTTGGGAACTGTGGCCCAGAGTATTATGATTATAGTGGTTCTGCACATATTCCTTTAGCATGCCAGTTCCCATTGTGGTAGTTCCTACGATCCAGTTCATGGCATATCTGGGAAGAAGCTCAACTCTACATTGCTCTTGACTTCTCTTTTGGCAGATAGGCTTTTACCTGAAAACAATTTCTGCAAGTTCATGGCATGGTGAATGAAAATTGGCTAATATGCTTGAGCTGCGCCTTCCTATCATGTCACAAATGTATGTGTTTGGGATACCGGGAGAGTCAGGCAGGTAAAGATGGGGGAAAAAACAAATTAGGAGTAGGCAAGAGAAGCCATGGATTGTTTAGTTATCTGCAAGACAGTTCACAGTTAGAGTAATAAACTGTAAAGGAATTTAAATCTGACCTTGAGGAAGGTATGAGAGAGCTGTTTAAGTGGGGAAGGAAGGAGCAAGGCATTAAGAGGAGATTTTGAGGAAAGATTACACAGTCCGAAGATAGTGGGAAATGTGAGAAAGACACTCAAAATAACCCCGCCTTGATTTTGTTTAGTGAAGAGAGAGAAAAATTTGGCCGGGCTTTCAAGATTCTGTTATTCTCCCTTACTACAATAATCAGCATTCCTGGATCCCTGCTGGGCCTGTTTCTTGACCTGGTGTACCTGAAAGGGCTGATACAAACCATGGTTTAATTAAAAAATCGTATTGCACATAGCCATTCAGAGCAAGGAATTGTTAAATACTATTGATGGGTAACATTTGGTGAATTGCCCTTTTGTTCTTATTTTTGCAGATGTCTATTCCTTTGACGAAGAGGAGGCTGTTTTGGATCCTCATATCGCCAAGCACTTAGCTCATTTTGGAATTGACATGCTCCAAATGCATATAGTAAGTGACTTGCCTTTTTATGAAGAAGCTGTCCTAAGCAGTCGGTTATCATGACAAACAAATTTGACAAATAAATCAGGAAAACAAAATTTCAGTGAAAAACTCTTTTGCCTCTCTCCCTCTTTCTGCCTTTTTTTCAGTTTATGCTCTTCTACTGAAATAGATATCTGATAACATTA
The DNA here is from genome assembly GCF_059951505.1 of Python bivittatus. Taxonomy (NCBI): domain Eukaryota; kingdom Metazoa; phylum Chordata; class Lepidosauria; order Squamata; family Pythonidae; genus Python; species Python bivittatus. Next base: position 10,115,248 of record NW_028277125.1, on the reverse strand, counting down.
AAAAAAAAAAAAAGGAATGGAAATGGTATTGGTCTAGGTAAGAAAAAGCATGGAGTATGACCTGTCCACTGAACTGAAACTGATTTTTGTGTGCATATATAGACCCTTGCCTGAACCCATCCAGTCTATATGCAGATATGTAATAAGTCATATGACAAAGTTACATCTGTAATAGCTAAATCAGATGCTCTCACTGACACTCAGGAAGTGTAACACTGATGGGTTGATGGGGTCTAAAGAGCTACTTCAAGTATATCTAAAAACTCATAAAGTGCATAGTTATAAAGTGTTTATAATTTATTATACACACACACATATAATTTATTATTATATTATATATAATGGTGCCACTGAACCATCAACAACATCTGCAAAGGAATAAAATTCCCCAGAGAGGAAGAAAACAACAACGCGCTACCCTTCTTGGATATCCTCATCAGCAGAGGAAGCAACAGCAAATTAGAAACCCAAGTCTATCGGAAGACAACCCACACCAATCAAGTACCAAAGTAACAACCCAACCTCCCACAAGAGGAGCTGTGTAAGAACATTATTCAAACGAGCACAAACGCATTGCAGCAACCCAGAACAGCAGAAAAAGGAAACAGACCACCTATACAACATCTTCCAATGAAAGGGATACCCACGCAACTTTATCAAACAGTGCCTGACCACTCAACCTACTACAACATAACCAACACAAGCCATGAAAAGGATAACACTGCCATACATCAGAAATGTCTCAGAAACTACCAACAGACTATTACAACCACATGGCATCTCTGTAGCACACGAACCAACTAAAGCCCTCCAAAACATCTTAAGCAAACCAAAAGACCCAGCAGGCCAAGAAGAAAAAACAGGAGTCATCTACAACATACGGTGTAAGGACTGTAACAGCCACTATGTAGGACAGACAGGCAGAAGACTTGCAGAGCGCATCCATGAACACCAACTAGCAGTCAGAAGACACAATGAAAACTCCTTAATCTTACAACACATGGACAGACTTAGCCACAGTTTCAACTGGGAAACTGTCAGCATCTTAGACCAAGCTAAATCCAAAAATGCAAGGGAATTCTTGGAAGCTTGGTATTCAGACAAGGCAGCCATCATCAGGCACATAAAGATAAACAACATCTACACACTATTCTAAAGAGACAAAAGACCAGAACATCTCCTCACCAGCAATCATCACCCAGATAAGCAGAGATTAACACCAAGATTATCACCAGACGTACAATCAAGCAGTAAAACAATACCCCAATCAAGGAACTACCAGAGGGAAAAAATAAAACAAAACCCACACCAATGTTGAAGCCTCACATTTCTGCGAAATGTGACGCTTCAACAGGATGGTATATCATCCAGTTGGTTTTATTCCTCTTTTCTTCTTATGGGTATTGCTATTGATAAACCCATTATATATCCGTGGTATTAAAGACAATTAAGAGATGTAAAATCTGTGGTAATTTTTTCTTTATTTAAAGCTGTCCTATTTGGATCAGGCTTGTAGCACTGAGGGAAGAAGATATTTAAGCTGTCCTCACTACATTTAAATTCCCTCATCCAAAATCATGTTTTCTATGGGTAATGCGAAAGCTAAGGCACATTTGATAAAAACCTTGAATCCAAAAAGATTCAAAGATTTTTCAGTATGGATACATAGGATTGAAGTGTTAGGGTTAATCAGAAAGAGGGAGAAAGAAAACAGTCTAGTGAATTTAATGAATTAGCATGAGCTGCTACTTCATCATAAAGATTATTTCCAAAATACATATTATGATAATACCTTGTTAAGCCAACTTAAAGATAAGATTTCCAGTTTTCTGTGACTTTTCACTGGGCAAGCTTATAATCAGAGCAAAAATGGAGGTGCGTGAGAAAGGGAAACAAGAGCCCGTGTTCAAGGTTTTTAGTCTGAAAATGATAATCAAATGAGCTTCCATCAGATGCTGAAGTTCTAACTAGGTCCTATCACAGGGCTCCTGAGCAGAGAAAATAAATGATAGTTAATCCTCCACTTTGGAAAACATAAAACCCTACCATTACTTGCTCCATTGTATATTATGTGTTTGAAAATGTATACCTCAAATTATTAATCAGTTTGCATATTTTGCTATGAAATTCCTATAGCATAATAGGATACTTTCATTACTGCATGATACTTTCATTACTTTTTTTCAAAGAATGTTTCTAACCTAGAATTCAGAACACACTTCATCCTCCTTTAAAACAACCAGCTAAAATAAGCTGTACTGTAGATGTAGAAATTTACTCAAAAGATTGTGATTTCCTTAATAGCTACTTAATGAGTTCATGAGTTATAGATATGAATTTTAAAACTACTTGTTCTTGAAAGAGATGTTATTTTCAAGACAGATCTAAAAAAAATAAACAACCACCCCAAACCAGAATGAAAAGTGAAACTTGAAAATCAAATTTCTGAATCTTGTCTTAGCATCTACACTGACTCTCTGCAACAGTGACATTGGAAGTGGTTTTATTCTCAGAGTTTTTCCATATATCACAGGTGAATGTTTGCAGCAATACTTGGAAGTTTTTGTGGATGTAAAGATAATTTTCTGCGTGAAGCTGTAAAATATGACTTAACTGTGGGATCCATGTATTGATTACAGTTACTTGGATAATTCAGCAGGGGGAGTCATGGTCACATATATGTCTCATCAGTTATAAAATAAGGTATTTTTACTCTGAGAGATGTTTCCTTTGGGGATGAATGGATTTCCATAGCTAAACAAGATGTATGATTTTTCTTTTCAATATCCTGGCTTCGTAAGTTGTTAAAAAAGCTTTTTTGCTTTCAGACAGAGAATGGCCTGAGAGATAATGACATAAAACCACGAGTGTCTGAATGGGAAGTCATCCAAGAATCAGGCATGAAGTTGAAACCAATGTATGGCCCTGGATATACTGGCATGAAAAACTTGGGGAACAGCTGCTATATCAACAGTGTATTACAAGCCATTTTCAGTATTCCTGAATTTCAGAGGGCGTAAGTCATTTCCAGGGATTTTATAAGAACTCAATTGCAACAGATCAGAGACCAATGACTGCATTTTTGGGGAAGGGCCACAGAGATGGTGCAGTGATGTATAATGTGATACAAGTGAACAAGGCTACAGTGTCTTGGTCTGCGGAGATCCATGGCTATTTAGTTGTGTTAAAACCTTATAATGGTATGTGGGAAAGACCTTGGGAGACTGGGCCAAGAGATGCTACCTAGGGAATGGTCAGATAACAGACAGCATAGCCCGCAGCTGGATAGCAGCAGGGCAAGAGGCTCAGAAGGGACCCTCCTTAGTTTCTTGGGCTGTAAAGGAGACGGGGGGAAAATTGTACTTTCAGACTTGCAAGAATGATGTCAGCCTTACTAGGTAGACTAGACAGGAAACACGACCAAATGAGCTAATTCTATTTTATTGTAAAGCTACATTAACAGAAACTTTTATTTATTTATTAAACTTGTATGCTACCCAACTCTCAACAACTCTGGGCAGCTCACATTAATCAAAGAAATTACAGTACATAGGTTTATCTTAGTAATAGTATGTTAAGAATACCAGACATAGAAATTCATCAGCATTGATGTTTTCTTTATGGTGCTGTTGTTGGGTTCTCTTTGTTCTGATGCTGGCCTTTGAAATGAAAATGACCAGCTGACTAACAGAAAATATCACACTGTTTATTTTTCACCCTGAGATTGGAGTGGCACAGCACATAGAATTTGGTACTGAAATCACCCCATGGTATTGCATTTGCACAATATATTGGTAGTGTTCACCCAACAAACTGAGCCTGGATCCTGAATTAACTCCTTTCTGGATTCACATAGTACACTAATCCAGCTAATCCAATGAATTGGTTGTGCAAATAGTACGAAATCACAAAACGTGCAGAAAAGGTTAAAGTGACCAAGCTTAGCATGTTGTGGAAGTGCAGAGCCTGATCTTTTAACTGGCCTGGTTAAGCATCTAGAGAGGCCAGGATACTGAAGTTAATCCTTGGGTCAGTCAATAGGGGAGCAAGGGATCCCTAAAGATACCTGGTTCATGCTAGCTGGAGATGATCAGCACATCTACAGGATACCAGTTTGACATGGGCTTTACAAAGAGCTGAAGTATCTTATGAAGCTTCTGTATACTGATAGTGCTTGTGCATATCATAAAGTTAAGCAAATCATGAAAACACTGGATCTCAAAAATTATTGGGCCACAAATATATTCCCAGTGAAGTTAATTCTTCTTTAGGTGGAAGTGTAAAATGTGAATGCGATAGAGTCTGAGTAGGCCTTTCTGCTATTGTAGCAAAGGGGTGAGGAATGGCAGCAGGGAGAATTTAATGTAACCTAAAGTCTGTTTTGTCCTTTGTCCTAAAGACTGTGCCCGTCTGCAAAAGAGGCACCCTTGTATGCATTCTGAGACATCTTGAAGGGGATTCCAGAATATTGGTAACCTTTCAACATTTTGTTCTTTTTCTTGTTTCCCCTTTTTTCTTTGCTATTCTCTGTGTTAGGTATGTGGGAAACCTTCCAAGGATATTTGACTACTCTTCTTTGGACCCAACACAAGATTTCAACACTCAGATGTAAGTGGCTGGTTACTTTAGGAAGTGGAAGGAAGATGACTTGGAGGATAGTCTTACTGGGAAAGTCTGATGAGTCCTGGTTGGATGCGTGTTGACTGATGGCTGATTTAAACTTACTTTCTGTTTCCTGTCCTTTCTCCCTTTTTAAAACCTGGTAGGCAACTTTTTGTGTGCTTTCTCTTTCTTCCCTTCTCGCTTCTCCTTTACTACAGGGCTAAATTGGGACATGGCCTTCTTTCAGGCCAGTATTCGAAACCTCCCGGGAAATCTGAGCTCATTGAACAGGTGATGAAGGAACAACACAAGGTATTTGATCCATCATATACAGCTTGAGAATTAAGTAGAAGAAGGGGACAGATGTGAAGAACCATCATTGTTTTAGCTAAACAATTGTCTCTTTGAAAATCATAGCCAAGCCATAGCAGAATATTTATTTGTAATTTAGATATTACAGAGATCTTTGCAAAGGTCTAGAGAGAATTCTTCCATGGCATTTTAATTCAAAGATTTGAAAATTAAATGCTGTATTGTTATGCAGAGGCACAATAGCTTTGTTCAAATGTTAGGCGAATGCTGAAGAAAACAGTATGCAACTCCCTGAATGACCCAAGACTGCATCACCAAAATTGGACAGCCAGATATTGAATAACAACAGCATGATTTTCTGCCAGTTTACAAACTTATTGTAAGAGAAACTAGCAAAGTGCACACCAAAGGAAAAAAGTGGGGCAAACATTCAATTTCTCTACTTCAGTGAAATCCTTATGCCACAGATGCACCTCTTGCAGCCCTTGACATGCGGGGGTGGGGGTAGGGTGGCAGAAATACAAATACACTTCTGTCTGCAAAATGGCCATAATTGTTTAGCACAACGTGAATGAACTTTATATTCATCTCCAAGCTGTTCCTCTGCTGAAAATTCCAAACTGAAGATTAGAAACGTAGCAGCGGCTTCCAGCTGAGTCAAACCATTGGACCATCTACACCACTAATGTTGACACTAATTAGTAACAGCATTCCAGGTTTCATGTCAGAATTTCTCTACCGTTACTTGAAGATGGAGTTTGCTGAGGGGACTTTCTCCATAAATATCCTATGCTATTCTGTTGAGTTATGGCCTTCTTGAATTGGACGTTTCATTTCTTTTTTCAATTGTTTCATGATGTGTGAACCTTGAGCTGTTGTTTGCCTTGACTTTGGCTTATTGAAACAAGCCAGCTACATGAACCACAGTTTGAAGCTGGCTTGTTTCAATAAACAAGTTAATTCAACTACAAGAAAAGCTGGCTCAAAATTGACTGGACAATAATATATAATTGTAGTGAATTAAAATGAAAAGGAATATTTCCATTCTCCTCTACTCATCTAAATAGGAAAGGGATTCAGGGGTGCACGAATCCAAGCTTTTCACATAACATTAAATCATAGTTTAGTGTCAGATCCATGGGACCAGAAAAGAGAGGACTCCTTTACTGAGTTTTCTAAGTGGCTTCCTAGGTTCAAATAAGCATGAGAGATGGGAGAGCCATGAATGGATTTCTGACCCTTCTATAGTTGTTTTTGAAGTTGAGGATATAGTACCTGACGGATGGGGGTGAAGCCTTTTATTCCCATCCCAGTTTTATTAGAGTGCTTTCAGGCAATATATTTAATATGGAATGAAATGCTCCATTCAAGTAATTTTATGGAGCTTCCAGACATCTTCCTCAAATGATCATTCCTCCAAATTTTCCTTTGCTGTTCCTACTGCTGTTTAAAAAGGAAAGCAGAAAGCAGGGCAATTCCATTGCTGGTGTGGGTAGAAAAGTACCTGATCAAGGCATAGTGGAAAGAGTTACACCCTGGGGTAGGTGGAAGGCATGCTGAATGCCTCCTTCTTTGTCCCCTGCTTGCATCTGTTTCCTGTTTCAGAACCAGCTAACAAGGGAAATAAAACTTCAAGTTTTTCTGGTAAGACAGTGAAGCTGACTAGATTATGTTATCAGATTTGCTGCTGCTATAAAATTGACTAGATTAAATCAGGTATTCTCAAAATTAGTAAGATTTATATTCTGGTTTTGTCCTATGGTTACTTAAATCTCAGCAGAGCTGCAGTCTTTTTGTCTGTGGGGACATATATACTGAAACATGTCCTAGGAATCGCCGACAATAAGCTAATAGCATCTTGTGGATCAGACATTCTTCTGCATTTGGTTTCATGGTTCCTCTGTTTTATTTATTTATGAGACTTAGAAGATACAACTCTGGGTGGCTCGCAACAGCAATAAAAACCAAGACACAATAAAAACAGAAACCTGGCACCATAACCCTTCTCTCCAATGCAACCAACACAACTATCTTCAGGCTCCTAACTCACCCTATCCCAGTGCTTGGGGGAACAGCCAGCTCTTTAGAACCTTCTGGAAGGCTAAGAGGGTAGTGGCTTGCCAGATCTCAGGGGAGGGGTGTTCCATAGGGCAGCGGCTGCTATGGAAAAAGCATCTTATGTCTCATAGATAACAACATTTAAAGGAAGGGACCTGCAGCTCACGCAACAGAGGTGTGATATGGGCAAACTGGAGGTGTTGAACGTTGTGCGCCACTGTGTTCTGGATCAGTTGTAACTTCTAGGTGATCTTCAAGGGCAGCCCCATGTAGAGAGCCTTGCAGTAGTTCAACTGGGTTATGACCAAGGCATGAGTGACTGTGAGCAAGGCCTCCCGGTCCAGGAAGGGCACAACTGGCACTTGAGATTAATCTATGCAAAAGGGCCCCTAGTCACGGCTACTACCTGCTCCTTGAGCAGGAGATGTGAGTTCAGGAGGACCCCCAAATTGCTCACCAACCCTGTCTGGGAGGTACTACTCCTTTAAGTGTCAAAGATAACACATCACCAGACCCTGGGGGCCAAAAACCAAAATCCACTCTGTCTTGCTTAGGGTTGAGTTGAAGCTGGCTCCTCCCTATCCAGACCCACTAAACAGATCACCTGTCCAGGCAGGGGTGGTGTAATGAAAGGTATCTGCAAGGAGGAGACTGGTATGGGAGATCAAGGCTGTCAGGAGGGAGGTAGTGCATTCCAGAGAGGGGGACAAGGCAGGTGCCTTCTCAGTCCGCAGCAAGACCATGAGAAGAATTAGAGATTTAGACTAGCTCCTCCCTAGAGTATCACAGGGTATATCCACTAGTTGCTGTAGTGTAGAGTTAGTCTGGCGAGATTCTGTCTAGTGGGTGTAAGCAAATGAAGGAAATGTACTGGACTGAACTGTTACATTGCCATTCTTGGGCTGAGCCTGACAGGTGGAGATGTATATCTGGATATCATCGACATACTGATGATGCCACACCCCATGCTGTCAAATTACCTCACCCAGCGGTTTCATGTAGATGTTAAAGAGGAGCAATGAGAGACACAAGCCCTGAGGCACCCCATACCTCAGAGGCCTAGAGCTAGACCTTTCCCCCACCATCAACACCAACTGTACTGGCCACAGAGGAAGGGGGAGAACCATTACAGAGCAGTTGTCAGCCCGACAAGGTAGACCTGCCTAAGAAACTAATGCCATGTAGGTCGGTACTATTATTGTAAAGCTATACTAACAGAATCTTTCAAGTCTGAATGTGCTTCCTCCTCCCTCACTTTATCTTCATGTGAACTAGGGATGGGCTTGTCTGAGATGTTTTCTCAAGTTACTTCCTTGCCCCAGGCTCAGGCCCCTCTTATCTGACCATTGCCTTGGTAGCAGCTTTTCCTCCTGCCCTTTGAGGCGACAATAATGCAAAGCCAGTCAAGAAAGATACTATGATATCGAAATCCACCGAGATGTCCAAGAGGGCCAGAACTGTAGCACTACCTCTGTCCCAAGCCTTCTAGAGGTACTGTAATCTGCAAGGCGACCAGTGTTGTCTCAGTCCTGTACTCCAGCCTGAATCCAGACTGAAAGGGGTCCAGATAATCTGCTTCATCCGGAGCAGCTGACAAAAGTTGTCCAATGCTGTTGGGTCCAAGAATGGTTTCAAGATAGATGGTACCACCCCCTCCCACACAGAGTCATTAACCACTGCATGGACCCACTCACATGCCATCTCCTGGGAGGCCATGACCAACCAAAAGGGTATGGGTCCAGAACATAGATGGCCAAGCTCACAGCTGTGAGGACTGTCTATGTCCTCAGGATTGACCAGCTCAAACTCATCCCAGATAACAGGGCACAGATGTGTCTCAGTCGCTTCCAAAGGACCGAGAGTCTGGAAATGACTACTGTACATATCTGAAGAATCGTCCCATGCAGCATAAACACCAATAGAGGACAAATTGGTATGTTTAACAATTGTGTCAGTTGGCATCCCAGTGCAAACTTCTTTATTTTTCATTGCCTTGGTACTTTGTATTCTGGGAGCAAGACTCTGAGCTATACTGTACATAGAAGTGCTTGCCTGGTTTAAGAATAAAATAGGAAGATATTTATGTCTGCCCTACTATATACACTTCATTTACTGAGAGACCATTGACACATATTTAATCTAGTTAGCATCTGAGTTTCAGCCAGTGTTTTATTACCCCAAAACTCTGGAAACTCATTGCAGACTTCCATACCTCACTCCTTACCTCTCCCTCTAAAGGTGGTGTATATATTTCCCAAGTAAATCTAACACAGACTTTAATTCATCTTCAAAACTATTTATAACTCTATCTACAGGCTGGTACCATTTCTGAAATCTGATTTTTTGTTTGTTTGTTTCATAAAGTCTTCAATCGCTTGGGTAGAATTACTGTAATTCTTAATCTCATTTTATGATTTATACTGTGCTGCTGAATGGTGTTGTCAATATTCATAGATTACATGTGTTTTTAAAAATTATTTCGTACATTCAGTTACTTAAAACTAATCAGTGAGATATTGAAAAAAATAACTAATGCTAGGATGCTTGTAGGATGCTTGTAAATTTCCTATTTATCCAGTTTGTGCTTTATTTTTCCTTTTTCTCTTTTTTTCCTCTTTTGTGTGCCTTTTTCATAGATAGATAGATATGGTATATTTAGAAAGGAAAGGTCACTGTGTAACAGATACAAGGGATGCTAGTGAGGATTTTTTCTTCTTGGAAGAACGGCTTGGTAAACACAGAGATATATTTATAGGAGGGTTGCAAGTTGAATCAGTAGGTTAATCAGCTGAACTTCAACTTGAAGGCAAATTTTGTGAGTGAGTATCAGGTCAAGAGTTGAAGAAAAGCTCTTTCGGGAAGCTCCTTTGACTCTATTTTATTTGATTGTGCATTCTTTGATTTCTATGCTGTGTTTGTGTTAAGACTGAGTGTTGAGACAGAAATTGCAAGTCATAAAAACAGGTCAATGAAAGCATAGCTAATGAAATCAAAGATGTTTAAAGGCCTCCTAGAGAGAGATGTCTCTGCAAACGTTATGAAGACAGATTAAGGGCCAAATGCAATTCTTGAGGAGCGAGGGTGAATTAAAAGTGGTGAGCGGTGTAACTCACATTTGCATTGAATCCACATTCATTCAGCACCACTTCATTCTAGATCCAGTCCTTTTAAAGAATCAGTCAGTAAACAATACATTTTAGCGCATTCCCAATTTATTGAATAGAGAAGATGGTTCTGAAAGGAGAGCATTGGTTGTTAATTCCCACAACCAAGATGAATGACAGTTGTGGGCACAACCTATATATTTTAGCCTGTAACAGGCCCTGTTATCTTCTTCTACCTGCACAGGAAGAATTATAATTACGGCATCCCACTGCAAATGTGTCTTCTTTGGTGCTTCTCCAACCATCAGAGTGGGGTCCTGTTTGTCATAGGGCTTTGGCAGCTGCTGATTTTACCACATGTGGATGCTCCTGGCTCCCAAAAAATTGGATTCATATCCTACCCAGCCAGAAAACATAATGGATCATCATGTTTACTTCTTCTCATTGACTAGGTCTCTATAAATATAGCCTTTTTATTTATATGGATGGCATATAGCTTACACCACATCTGTTAATGTACTTTATAAAGAGTTCTCTTAATTTTATGCCACCACTGGACATCACAGAGTGCCTCTTGCCTAAATTATCTGTGTGAAAGGTTGAATAATCCAACTCAGTTTATTTTTAGCCAAGTTGTTTTGCAACTGTTGACAGGAAAAGCATGCCCAGAATTTTCTGTTTCTGTATATAAGTATACATAGTCATCTCTGTGCTGAAACCTGTCATAACATGTTCAGGTTTTGGAAGTTTGGAAATTTTACCATAATGGAATATCTGTTCCCCTTAGTGAGTTAGGATAGAGAGGGTAATTAAGAAAAGAAAGAAAGAAACACGTTGGTGTAGTTTTAATCTCCTTTATTTTCCTGAAAGCGTAAATGTAAGGACAGGAAGAAATCAGATGAATTGGCTGAAAGAAGGGAATTACATTATTCAGTTAGGTAACAGTAGATACAACGGCACTATAGCGCCTTTTAAACAATATATCTTTTCTTGAGGAACACTAGGAATTGTGTATGGGTGCATAAGAGAGTTGTGTGTGAGAGAGAAAGGGACAGACAGACAAACAAATTATTCCAGTTCTGGCAAAGGCTAGCCAAGAGTCTCCAAGAAACTCAAAAACGTGGCATAAAAGCTGTTGTCACCCTTGTTTGCTCTGGAGCACCCTTATTGTCACCCCAAAAGTGCTCTTGCTGATCAGCTGGCTGGGAACTCTGGGAGATGCAGGCCCTAGGCATTGCTAGAATACCGGGTTGGAGAAATGCCTCTTTAGAGATGTTGTCTGGATAATATATTATGCTTGGCCAGGTCAGTTTAAATTGTTATTGATTGTTTTGCCAAAACATGATAAGCTTAGTTTATACCTGGGTTAAGCTTTTTGTGTGTGATCCTGCCACTTGAGATTGCCTGACTATTCACTGGCTCTTTCAGTCCTTGTGAGTCTACATACACTTGTACCCATCATGCTGTTCTCTTTCAGGGTAAGCAATATTAGGCAGAGCACTGGAAAGAATAAGAAATAGTAGGTCAAAACAAGCCTTTAATTGTTAAACTAAGAAAAAGAAAGGGAAACATAATTTAACATATATCCATCCATCCATCCATCCATCCATCCATCCATCCATCCATCCATCTCCATAACTTGCAATCTTATACAAACCATCATCACTTCTACTATTTCCATACACTGCTTCATAGATTATTCTTTAAACTTTTCACTTCTTTTTGAGGATCTCATCAACTTTATCCATCCATGTCTACCTCAGTCCTCCCCTCCTCTCAACCCATTCGCTCAACTTTCATATGTTAGTTTTGCAATTTGTTCTTTGTTCATTCTCACTATATAACCAAACCACCTCAATGCATTTCTTTCATACCGGCACTCACATTTGCATTGAATCCACATTCATTCAGCACCACTTCATTCTAGAATCCAGTCTCTTCTTACGTGAACATAAGTGCCTCATCCCCACCACATACTTTTGTGACTCTTCTGACATACTCAGATGTTACAGGTGGGCAGTAGTACACTCTTATGCACAGCCATTATCACTTCTTTTAATAAACATCCATTCCTTGTAACATATACAGGTGAAACTCGAAAAATTAGAATATCATGCAAATGTTCATTTATGTCAGTATGGCAACTCAAAAGGTGAAACCAATATATGAGATAGACACATTACATGCAAAGCGAGATATGTCAAGCCTTACTTTGGTATAATTGTGATGATTATGGCGTACAGCTTATATCATATATTGGTTTCACCTTTTGAGTTGCCATACTGACATAAATGAACATTTGCACGATATTCTAATTTTTTGAGTTTCACCTGGGTATTCCCTAATACCTTTCTAGCAGCAGTGACACAACTTAAAATTTCTCCATTTCCCTTCTTTAACAGACTTGTTACCAAAGTACACAATTCACCTACTGGCTTTAGATTTTTTTTGGCATTTATATCTAACTTACACTCATTCATTCCATTTTCCCTGCCAAATACAGTATCTTGGTCTTTTATACATTGATTTTCATATCTGTACTCTCTGTTGCATTGTACGATCTATATACCATTATCTGCTAATAGTAAGACAACATTTTGTGAATCTGCAAGATAGAATAAGCATCTGCATTATCCATCTGACACATTAAAAGAGTGCACAGGCAGTGGAGAAACACATGAACTAATGTACGTATCTGGAGATGTACCTTGAATGGTATTTTCTGCATGGATGATAAGCTATGTACTGTTGTACTTATAATGAATATATCTTACCCATGGAATTCTAATGTGCATCTTTTGACAAAAACAGAATCAAGCAGCATCATAATAATACTTGCCCTCTCTCCCTCCATTTTCTGGCAAAAATGGATAAAATGAAAATAATAGATTTTTGTCAGAATTACTGGGAAACGGAAACTGTCTCATAAAGGATCATAATTGTTACAGGTAGTCCCTGGGTTAAGAATGCCCAGTTTAAGGATGACCCATAGTTAAGAACGAATCCTATTGTAGGAAAATTTGAATTAAATACACAGTGATTCGAGTTAAATACACAATTGTTTGAGTTCATTACACAATACAATAATACAGTTCCAGCTTACATACAAGTTCGACTTAAGGACAGACTTGGGAATGGAACTCGTTCTTAAACTGGGTACTACCTGTATACCATTTCTGTCATATTCAGTGAAAGAAACTTTCCAAAATATATTTAGCCTCTTTTCCCTTTCCTTCTCATTTTGTGTTTCAGCCTCAGCACAATGGTATTTCTCCTCGCATGTTCAAAGCGTTTGTAAGCAAAGGGCACCCCGAATTTTCCTCCAGTCGGCAACAAGATGCACAAGAATTTTTTCTGCACCTTATCAACCTGATAGAGGTGAGCAAAGGTTAATTCTAGTTTTGTTGCCTTTTTTTCACATAAACAAGCAAAAGTTGATACCAGCCAGTCTTACACCCCATTTAGATGTTTTATTTATAAATAAATGTGGTACTTCATTTAACTACAGTGGTACCTCGGGATACGAACTTAATCCATTCTGTGACTCTGGACGTATCCCGAGTTGGTCGTAACCTGAGGCAATTTCCCCATAAGGTTCAATGTAAAGTACAATCCGTTCTGAAACATATGCATTTTATTTTTACACCACAAAAACAGCCTTACTCCCGCCAAGCCTGCTCTGCATTTTCTTTGGAGCCATGCTAACATGCACACCAAAAACCTTCGCAAAACACTGCAAAACACACCACAAGCCTCACTGAACGTCTCCTTGCTACCGCGACCTCGCCCACAGGAAGCCGCGACCGCGTGGCAGCAGGGAAAATGGCCGCAGATCCGGTTCGTAAGTCGAGGCGAGTTCGTAACCCGAGGTAATTTTTTCCTGCCGAAGCCGGTCGTAACCCGAAATGTTCGTTAGTAGAGGCGTTTGTATCCCGAGGTACCACTGTATATTGACACATGCCCAGCTAAATCAGCAGTATTTTCTTAGTAAAGCTCAAAAGAACATCTTCCTTTACTCTGAAGTGGACATGCATAAACTGAGGGCCACATTGCCCCCTAAAGTCTTGGAACTGATACCTCCCCCCAGGAGGATCTTCTCTGGTTAGAAGAAAAGAAGATGATCCTTTGTGCTTTATCAAGAGAACATTGTGGACTTAGCTGGGCATGTTTCAATGACCAATTCAATGACAGATAAATTATTATCATTCCTTTTAAATAAATCAGTTGGGTAAACAAACTTGAGTTTTATCAAATTTTATCTTAAAAGAATGCCATGAAAGGAATTTAATAAAAATCAATGCAAGAGTTTCTTAAACTGAATTTTGAGGGTTGATATTGGGAAGTGATCATTATTTAATAAAGCTTGTTTCTTGAATATTATTGCCACAGCATAGACTAAGAAAGCTATAAAAACTTTCAATGTCATCCTTGTATTGGGAAAAAAAAATGCATAAAAATCTTCCTGGCCATAGAATTGTGGCGAACATTTGACACTTTGATAGCTTATGTTAAGCAGAAAGTCATGATATAAGTGTAATAATCATCTTTGGAATAGGGATATCACAGTCTTGGATATTTAAGGCTAAGATTTTGATTTCTCAAAAGAATTCCTTCACAGAACAGCTGCTATCAAACAGTGAAATGACTCATTAGAGCGAGAGCACTGAAACTTGCAAAGGGAAGAATGGTGTATTTCTTAGTATCATTCCTGACTCCCCAGGCAAAGAAATGAATGAATGAATGAATGAATGAATGAATGAATGAATGAATGAATGAATGAATGAATGAATGAATGTCAACTAGCATGGGAACCCAATGGGTGTTTATACTACTGGGGTTGGTTGCTGGCTCGAGGATAGTCTCTCAGTCTTTTAGCTTTGTATATTTTTATAAAGATTTTTATCATTTTTTGACACTTTTTTACTTGCAAGCCACCTAGAGTCACTTATACAGTGAGACGGGCGGCATATAAATTTGATTGATTGATTGATTGATTGATTGATTGATTGAATGAATGAATGAATGAATGAATGAATGAATGAATGAATGAATGAATGACAAAGACAGGAGCTCCAGGTTACTATGTAAAAAATCCATTCAGGTGGCGGAAAAGAGTCGCAAGGAATAATTATTTAATAAACCTAACAACCAGCAGATTTTTCCTCTGTTTTTCTGAGCCATATTATGTGTTTTCCCTTCCGTTTTGTGAGTTGGAAAGCTCCAAACCCTTCTTTTGTTTGCTTGTTTTTTTCTTTTTCTCTTTTAAAGAAAGAGTTAAAGAGATCAGGGTTCCGCAACCTTGGCAACTTTAAGATGAGTGGACTTCAACTCCCAGAATTCCCCAGCCAGCAAGGATTCTTGAGGAACCCTGCTGTAAAATGCTGATGGATATCTTTGAACCTTTTTTCCCCCCAGTGGAGAATGGGAAGCTAAGTTTTGCCTCCCTGATGCTTTGTGTGATTTTTTTTTCTAGGCACAAATCCTTAATTTAGTATCTCCAGATATAGGTGTAACTATCAGGACTATTTCTAGAACCTTGAAAGTGCAAGCTGACCAGACAGTACAGCTTTCCACAGCTTGATGTCTCTTGAGATGTCTCAAACTACAATATCTTCAGCTAGGATTTTGAGAGTTCCAGGTTGTAGAAATTGTGGGACTTCTTTACTCGCCTTGTAATTCTGACTTACTAAGGCTTGTGGTGGTAGAATTGTTCATGTTTTGCAATTTCTCCCCAAGCCAGTATTACTTTTCTTGGAAGCTGGAATTACATGGTCAAGGCAAAGAGGATGGTGCAAGGCAAAGAGGATGGTGCATTTTCCTGCATACCTGGGATATTCAACAACAAGTGTGTTGTCATGATTGCTACGTTCTTAATTTTTTTCTTCAGAGAAACCGGATTGGCTCAGAAAACCCCAGCGATGTCTTTCGTTTCTTGGTGGAAGAACGGACCCAGTGCTGCCAGACCAGAAAAGTACGATACACAGAGAGAGTAGACTATCTCATGCAATTGCCTGTGGCAATGGAGGCTGCAACAAACAAAGGTAAAGTAGAAGTGACACTTCCTTACATGTGTGAATTGTCTATCATTTAAATATAATTTGGGGTTACCTTTCTTGAAAGTCCAAGTTCAGTCACATAGATATGTTACTTCAACATCATTGTGACTTGCATTATGAACAATCCATCACAGGTCTAGCAGTGACGACCAAAATTTCCATTTCATCTGATCCAATCGTAGATGCAAAATGTTATCAATGGAGTCATTTCTCATGTTCATTTGCCATAAAATAAGGCCCAGGCACGAGCCCACCCATGGCTTTGTTGTTTGAGCAATTTCAGTAAAGTTGTTCAATAAAGTGTGGTGGTTCTTCAGTATCACTTGTGGTTCTGATTAGATGAATTGATTGCTTATGAACTGAAGAGAAGAGAAGCAGAAACAGCAAGGAGGCCCCCACCGGAGGTGGTCCGTGCAAGGATCCCTTTCAGTGCTTGTCTACAGGCTTTTTCTGAACCAGAAAATGTAGAAGACTTCTGGAGCAGTGCCCTCCAAGCCAAGTCTGCTGGTGTAAAGTGAGTATGCAGGTCTGCTTGAACACAGGTAGGCATACCCACCATATCAGAGATGATGGAATAGGCAACTTGAGGCTTGTCAGCCCCATAATGCTGACCCGGATTTTCAGTTGCAACCTCCAGAATTGTTTAAGAACAGAAACAAAAATGGTATTGAGCTAAAGAGATGGTGCTACATGTGACATTGCTCTACCTAATTTATTTGGTTGAGTATCCTCCCCCACCCCCCCAAGTTATAGATTGCCTGGGCCTTGCTGGCATTTTGTAAGCAGATCAAAGCAATCTTATTCGCAAGCATTAAGCCCTTAGTTTAGTTTTATAGTCATCCATGGTTTTATTTGTTTATTTAATACATTTAATCAGCGTCTTAGCTGCCTCACTCACCTAAGCAACTCTGGTGGTTATTGTTGTCTATATTATATATATATATATATATATATATATATATATATATATATAAAAATTTCATTTTATATAGTGGGTCATTCATTCATTCATTCATTCTGCTTTGACATTGTACCCTGCCCAAGGTCTATTAGGAATGGGGCAGGTTAGAAATTTTGTAAAATAAACAAACACCTCTCACTCTGATATCTCCACTCCAGATGCACATATGAAGACTTTTTTTGAATCAAGACCAAAGATATACCGAGTCCCACACTGGCCAACTAGTTGCAATTACATGGATATTTATTTATTTATACATAAATGCAATTTCTATTTGTGTGCTATTTACTTCCTAGGCTCTTAAAAACAGCAAAACTGGTATTCAGAAACATGCTGATTCTGATCTTGGAAGATGATATGGATAGCTATAGAGAGCTTCCATGAACCGGGCTTATCCTTTTTTAAAGCCATAAAATCTTAAATTTGTGAAAAATTACTTCCCTTTATCTATCTTGATTCTTCTTCATGGTTGTAGTGCTAGGAAGAGGTTTCTTCCTTCTGCTCTTTCTACAATAAACTTTATATGTTTATTATATCCCTTATTTTTTCCTGTTTAACAGCTTCAAGAATAACCATTTCTCATAAGACGTTGCTTCAGCCTGCTTGATTATTCCAGCCATACTTCATGTTAAATTATTTATAAGCAAAAACCATTGTCCTTGGGGAATCCCACTTCTCATAACCCTCCATTGTAGGAATTATCCATTTTTTCTATTCTCTATGTCTTCTGAGATAGCAAATCCATAAGAAGCTCCATTTACTTAGAAAAGTTTGCCAGGAACATTTTGTTATAATTTGTTCTCTGTATAGTAGCGTTACACACTTTCTGCTGTCTTGTCAGATGCTTATGCTTTGGGTCCTCCCTTGGGATGAAGGGGAAGGAATCTTCTCTTTCTTCCATGTCTGCTTGTTTTGGAGATGATTTCAGATGCTACAAAATAGTATAAAAATATATTTATTATATCTCACAGTACCCCGACACTTTGTTACTGTGGCTTAGCCACCTGGTAAAAATAAGAGAAGGGGGTCTTAGTCTAATCAGATGGTGGGAAAGCAGTGGGAGAGGAATGACCTCAATCTTGCTCTACAGGTAGTCCTCTAGCCACCACAATTGGGACCAGCAACTTGATTGTTAAGTAAAGTGATTGCTAAGTGAAACCGCAACTGGGCTTATGATCTGACTTCAGCTTTCCTTTGCTTTACAGACCTGTAAAGGTTGTAAATGGGAGGATTGGTTGTAAAATTACTTTTTCATCATTGTTGTAACTGCAAACGGTCACTAAATGAGGCAGTTGCTAAGTGAGGACTCCCTGTACTTCTTTGCTTTCCAGAAGTATCAGGTTGGCTGCTGTAGAAAAGAATAGTGGAGAGGGTAGGCTCTTGTGGATAATCCAATAAGAGCAATCTGTTGTTCTGTTAAGATAATGAAGGTTGTGATCTTGAATTTTTGGATCTTTTAATTTCATATGGAATTGCTTTATACTTCCAGAACTTCTCGCTTTGCTTCATTTCCTGAATACCTGGTGGTTCAGATAAAGAAGTTTACTTTTGGCGTTGACTGGATCCCTAAGAAGCTTGGTATGTATTTTGAGTGCTCTCTTCCATATTGAACTGGCTTGTGTTCATTTTTAAGGTTTATGAACTCCAAGACTGCTTAGAGGGAAAACAGCTTTTATCCTCCAAGTAACAGCCAAGGGACTTCCTCTTTTTTCTTTTTTCTGTTAACAATGGAAAGTATTTTTTTACTCAGCTTGGTGACCTGGGAATATTACAAGTCCAAGGCACTTTAAAAACAGTTGAATTGTTGTTCTTTTCCCATTCCAAAGAGTTATAGTTTTGCTTACAAATCTTTGCATTTACACTAGGTTATTTAAGAAAGTGAAGGTACCCATAAATCAAGCTTAACTCCTGCGATTGCACAGATAAATCCATGTATATTTCTCAGCAACAGTATGGAAAAGGTTTACAATTTTTGTTCAACTTACTGTTTTCAGTTATTTCACAGTAAACGCATACATATCGTTGGCATTAATAGTGTCCCTGATCCCACTGATAGCACTATTAAAATTTTGGTAGAGCAATAACAGCAGCATCACAATTACAATTGGTCCATTGATTATGGAAACTGAAGGTAGATTTTCCTATGTGCCTTTCCTCCAAACTTCTGAAAACAAGTTTACCATTACATTGATACCATTATATTTTGGGAAACTCTCCAATCTTAGATTTATTTTATACATAATCCTTCCCCATCTCTGAACTGCTCCTTGCTTGAGATTCACAGAAGGAAAATTAAGAAGCAATCAAATGACTATTAATTAAGTAATAGATTCTGGCTGTCACATTTCAAACCATCCTGCTTTATACAAGGAACTTTGTGAAATTTAGAATGCAGTGTGCTGTCATGTGGTACCTCTGCCTTTATAGGGGCTGATGAGTGGGCATTAAGGTCACCTTTTATCCTTTGTCTGTGTTAGCCCAACTTTGGTTGTGAAGACTGAAAGGATGTGACAGAGCCTGTGGGATGATTGTGGTGACTGTTATTTACCTAGCTGTCCATTTGTATTTATGGTGATATGATTGCTATTTTATGTTTTTCTCACCCAGAATCATGAGGTTGAGATGGGCGGCCATATAAATGGAAATAAATAAGTGGGCCCTAAACTAATTTGTTTAGGGCATTACAGAGATTCTCATCTCCAGCATCTGCACTTTTTAGGCCAGTAATTTCAAGCTTACCTTCCTTGGGATCTCATTTAATGTTTCCTTCTGCTCTGGAGCCTTTGTAAATAGCAGAGCAAGCCGAGGGCATTCTTTTGAAAGGGCACTCCATTGATCGGGACACTGGCCAAGCCATGTGGAGGGACTGTCTTGGGCAGCAGCTTCCTTTTGCCAAGGAAGACTGGTAATGTTGAACAGCCTGTATTTCAGGAAACCTTATCACAAATGCTGATCATCTCTTTGATAAAGTGTTAGGAATACACCTGTTTTCTTGAGAAAAGGGTAAAAATCTCCCACCCCTGTTTTTCAAAGGTAAGTTCCCTTGTCTTATTCTCCTGTGACACAAAACACTGAGTATGAGGAATAGCATGTGGGAACATGCTTTTATTGCCTGTTGTAATGAATGGGTCAGGATGCTCTAGCATTAATAACTTATTCCCAGATCACTACGTGAGTAGACTGTTGCAACACACTGTATGTGGGGCAGCCTTTGGATGTGACTTTCTTCTTTTGGTGCCTTCAAGTCAGTATTGACTCCTGGTGACAGTCAGGACCAGTCCCTGCAGTTTCCTTGGCAAGATTTCAGAAGTGGTTTGCCCTTGCCTCCTTCTTCCTAGGCCTGAGAGAGAGGGACTGGTCACCCAACTGGCTTTGTGCCTAACACATGGTCTCCCAGTTTCTAGCCTGATCCCTTAACCACTACACCAAACTGGCTCTCTTAGAGGTGACTAGGGAGCTGAATTTGGGCCAGGCTGCAGTGGCCTGTGAGCATGAAACTGAGCAAACTCAGGGAGGCAGTGAAGGACAGGAAGGCCTGGCGCAATATGGTTCATGGGGTCACGAAGAGTCGGACACGACTTAACGACTAAACAACAACAGCAGTGGCCCGGCAACTCTGCCACTGCAGGATAACACCTATTTTGAGGTCATTGCACTGGTTAAAAACAGGTTTTGGAGGGAGTTGAAAGTCCGTGTTGCCCAGCGACAGCCCCAAAACATCACTGCTCTAGAGGAGATCTGCATGGAGGAATGGGCCAAAATACCAGCAACAGTGTGTGAAAACCTTGTGAAGACTTACAGAAAACGTTTGACCTCTGTCATTGCCAACAAAGGATATATAACAAAGTATTGAGATGAACTTTTGATATTGATCAAATACTTATTTTCCACCATGATTTGCAAATAAATTCTTTAAAAATCAGACAATGTGATTTTCTGGATTTTTTTCCCCATTTTGTCTCTCATAGTTGAGGTATACCTATGATGAAAATTACAGGCCTCTCTCATCTTTTTAAGTGGGAGAACTTGCACAATTGGTGGCTGACTAAATACTTTTTTGCCCCACTGTATCAAACTTTATGTAGCATAGAATTACAGCAGGTACCACCTTGCCAAAATGTATTCTACCCATCTAATCTGAACATCTTGAATGGAGCTGCTCTGTGTTCCCCCTCTATGGGAAGTACGTGAGACTTGAGTTAGGTGGTGGGCCTTCTCTGTAGTGGCCCCATGCTCTGGAATATGCTTTTTCCTCCTTCCTTGCATTATGCAAAACAGTTAAAGCATCTTTATTCCACCATACCTTTGGCCTAGTTGATAGATTGTAGGGATTCTTTCTGGATAGGTTTGTATAGTTTCACAATTAGGATGATTTACAAATAATTAATTTCCCATCTGTCTTTTTGCTTGCAGATGTTTCTATAGACATGCCAGATCTTCTGGACATCAGTCACCTCCGGGCAACAGGCCTTCAACCAGGAGAGGAGGAACTTCCAGACATCTCTCCACCTGTTATCATTCCTGATGACCCCAAAGGTACTGCCTACTACCATGAGGATTCCTACCTCCACACCATTCTCCACCACAACTGTTAGTTGATCTTCTTTTTGTTCCCTTGTCATTTTGCATCCTTTCCTGTTCGCATGGAACGTCTTCATGGATGCCAAGCTCCAACATAATCTTTGGGGGTATTGTTTGCAAAAAAAAGTAGGCAATGATAGAACCAAGGCCTGGTTCTCTAGTGTAAACAGAGATCCATTGATCATGCTTGCTTTTGTGGATTTGGCATGTTCTGCGTCTGTTTCAGGCAGAAGCTGTGATTGCGTTCTGCAGAAGCAGACTGGAGGTAAACGACAAGCATGCAAGGGGGATCATGAGCCAAAGTTGAGGAAGTCTATTCAAAGAAGAACAGTATAATTTTCCTGCCTCCTGATAGTCAAGTAATGTATAAAACTACAGGAATATTTACTGAAATAGCTCCTGTCTGGAGTGGGGGAGAGTCATGGAACCTCTAATATGAGGGCTTGATATAAGATAGGAGCTGTATCACTCTAGGCCAGTGTTTCTCAGCCTTGGGCACTTTAAGAGGTATGGACTTCAACTCCCAGAATTCCCCAGCCAGCTATGCTTGCTGGGGAATTCTAAGAGTTGAAGTTCACATCTTTTAAAGTTCTCAAGGTTGAGAAACACTGCTGTAGGCTGAATGCTCAGATAAGGAAGGTGCATGTCACTCATGGATTGTCCACAAGCACAACATTCTGTATTGGAATTCAAGCAGATACAGTAAGGGGGCATATACATTTCTTTTAGCTCTTCAGAAGAAAAGTTTATGCAGAAGTGGAGTGGAGAAAAAAAGGTAGACTTGACAAAAATTCAACTCTGCCTTGGCATTTTACTAAATGTCAAAGTGTTTCATCTGGGCTTCCTAGTATAACATTTTCTCCAGCTGGTTTAGGTTGGAATTCTTACTGCTCCTGAAACAGAATAGCTAATGACTTTGCTGAGCATAAATGATGGAGTTTGTAGTCCAACAAGGCTGGGGGCATCTGATTGGGGTAAGACTGCAAAGATTTTCAAGTTATAGCGGTGAAGATCTAGTCTTTATACCAAATGCAGAACTGGCCAATTTCCATTTTCCTGCCACCCCAAAACACTCTTGTCTCCCTTAATTTACTTTTTTAACTTTCAGGTGGCATGATGAACTATTTCATGGAGCGTATGTATCCCATTTCATTATGTTGGTTTTATTTTTGTTTGAAATGGCTGAGCTTATTTGCTGCCATTTGCAGAAGCTCTGTAGATGCATGAGAAATCTTTAGGCATTTAACTGCTCTTGTCTTCCATAATTTTCCACCTGCCCTGGGTCTGTGTTTGGATATTTGAAGGAATCTTAGTACTCTGGAGAGAGCTGTTCCCTATCTTCCACATTCCCATAGTTGATTTAAATATTATTTTATTAATCTTTCAACATAAGAGATTTGCTGATTAATCCAAGGGATCAGTATTCTATTTCCAATACTAGCTAATCAAATGCGCCTTGGAAATTTACTTATGATGGCAACAGCCTCTTTCATTATTTTGTTCCTCATGTTTGATATTTTAATGAGCCATTCTGTTGATTTTTGCTGGATAATTCCTGTTGAAAATAAGTATTTTCTGACTTCTGCATCTGGTAAATCAGATTGGAATTCAAAGAACTAATTTACATTTTTCAGAATGGCTCATGGGTTCGAATCATTTTTGAAGGAATATGTATGGAAATCTTTCTACATGTGAAATTTATTTATTAGTTAGATTTGTACCTTTAGGAGGAAAGTCAGGGTAGTATGCATAGAACTTCCTTCAGTATTTAACCACCACAACTATCTTTTCAGATTTGGCTGAGAAAGAGGGATTGCCTTAAAGGCATTCAATGAGGTTCATGGTTGAGGGTGGATTTACACCCGTGGCTCTACACATCCTCTCCACCATCCTGGCTCTCAGTGGTTTCATAATGTATCAAAGGGGAGGTTTCCAGATTAACAGCGTAGTAGATAAAGTATTAAAATCAAGCCTGGGACATTGGGGATCCTCGTTCTGTTGGGAACAACATTTCATGACTTCACAACACAGGAATTTGGCAAAAGTTGAAGATAAGAAGATCCACAGTTCCCATTCTTTTTGATGTTCAGAAAATCTGCCATAAAATAGTATTATTTATTTCAATGTTTTTGTTTCACTCTTCACCAAAAAAGGATTATTAGAGACGCTTGCAGATCAATAAGAAGCAAGATCATCTGGGCCAATAGTCACTACAGTGTTAGAGAGAGAAGAAGAAAGGAAAGAAGATGAAGAATATCAATTTTGGCTCACACATCCATATCTAGCTTTACATTAATAAGAACTAGAAACTTTAAAGGTGTGAGTACTGAGATTCTCTAGATGCTGCAGCACAGTTTTGTCTTTATGCATAATTGCAGACTCCCCTAGATGATTAATAGTATTTACAATCTAATCATTATTTAAATAGCTGAAGATTGAGGGTGTTGATTCAGTTTACCATTTATGCTTGCCCTGACTGATGGAACCGGTGCTGGAGCTCCATCAATATGGATGACCCTTAAAATCTAGAATTACAGAAAATCCTGGGTGGTTTAGCTTTTGCAACTTTTTTGCATGGAGAATAGCCAAGGCTTCAGCTGCTGTTTCTAGAACCTAATAACCTTTGCCATTTTTGCTTTGAGGGGTGATTTGGATCAGCACTTTCTCTGAGTGATTTGGATTAGCACTTTGCTATTCTTCAGAACAGTATGAAGACTGTTGTAGGAATTTGCACAACTCTTCCTTTTGATGTTCAGTTCACATACTAATCTTTACAGGTATAAAACTGAACATCTGAACCCAGCGTGGAGTTCCTGGTACAAGAAATAAAAGGGAATAGAGAATTCTCTCCTTCGAGTAATTTCTCTCTTCTAATTTGAGCCTCCATCAGATGCTGTCTCCAGCAGTTATGATATTTTTAACAGCCACAAGCAAAGGCTACAACATTTGTTCTAAAATCAGTTACAGTGTTTTGCAGACTCACAGTTTGATGGAAATTGCAGTCTTTGTGTCTTGGGTGATAAATGTAGCCAAGTTCATTGACTAGGAGGTCAAGAGTTTAGTTTTCACCTGTGGCACATCCTCTGTCTCAGCACCAGATT
The DNA here is from genome assembly GCF_059951505.1 of Python bivittatus. NCBI lineage: Eukaryota > Metazoa > Chordata > Lepidosauria > Squamata > Pythonidae > Python > Python bivittatus. The sequence goes on along the minus strand of NW_028277125.1, from coordinate 10,090,473 downwards.
TTGATGAATCCTCCGTGATGCAGCTAGCAGAGATGGGATTTCCATTGGAAGCATGCCGAAAAGCTGTGTACTATACTGGCAACATGGGTGCTGAGGTGGCTTTCAATTGGATCATTGCACACATGGAAGAACCAGGTCTAGTATCTGGATTTTTTTATTTTTTGCACTGCAAATTTGCAAATATATTTTGTGAACAAATAGATGTGTGCTTCCTGGGCAGAAGTGTATTTCTACTAAGTTAGAAACAAATCTTGCTTCCTTAACAACCCTACCTTGAGTACTGTATTGCTTTGCAAAATCATGGATGTGAAATATACACAGTCATTCATTTTGTCTCCTGTTTTGTACTGTTACAAATGAAAGACCTTTAGAAAAACTATCCTGCTAGATTATACCAAAGATCTGACATGAACTTTCCTGAAAAGTGTAGCAACTATGAATGGGAAAGCCCACAGGCAAAATGTAAAAAATAGACTTCCTACTTAGTACATAATTCTGTGAAATAAGTCACTAACCTATACGCCCACATTATTTTTATTTAACAAACAAATGGCCACCAACTAAGGGAGAAACTGCTCTCTCTCCCAGTTTACAAACTCTTCTGGTTTCCTACAAAATATGTAAATCAACAACAAGTAACCAGGTAAAAGTCTGTCAGCCACATTAGATACACTTCTGCCTTTCTCTTTTTGCAATTATACAAGGGTCTCTTTACTAATTTACACAAGGTACCATTTTCCCAATAACAACATGTCTGTACCTAGGGTGAATGACATTTCAAGAGGAAAACAAGTGAATCAAAATGTCTAATCAATTATCTGCCTAGGTTTGAATATGTGTGAGTCTGTATTGATTTTGCAGTCTACAAATATAATGAATGGATGGGTGGGCAGGCAGGCGGGCGGGCAGGCGGATGAATGAATGAATGAATGAATGAATGAATGAATGAATGAATGAATACCTGCCATTTTTTTCCCAGATTTTGCAGAGCCTTTATCCATCCCTGGCTATGGAGGAACTGCTTTTCCTGGAACAGGAGGATCAGGGGTTCCTGGGTTGGATAACCAGCCTCCAGAAGAGATGGTAGCCATAATTGCCTCTATGGGATTCCAACGGAATGTAGCAATTCAGGCACTACGAGCAACAGTAAGTCTTCCTGAAAATTATTTGGAATTTATTTGTAGCACAAATTCAGATGCTTCCTGCCCCCATCACCCCACAGGACTTTCAGAAGCTGTGACAATAAATTAATGTCATTATCCACAGCAACATAAGTCTTCTGACTCTTGTTAGCAGCTGCAAATTTGTTAAAGGAAGACTTAATTAAAGTTAAATTGATGATACACTCTATTATAAGAGGGCAGAGGAAAATATTATTTGGTCAAACACTATATTTTGCCAGGCTCTCCTTGAGAATTAGGAAACTGCTATAACAGGATTATCTAAGAATTATAAAGAGAATGCAAACCATTAAGCACCATAGACAAGTATTTTCGCAACTGCTAGTATAGGCCCTCCAGATGTCAACTGCCCCAGGGAATGCTGGGAGCTATAGTTCAACAGCATCTATAGTTGTCTAATAGTCCTGGTTTGTCCTGTTTTGCTTGTACAGTGTTTGAAATGATCAAAAACATCACCAAAGTTCTCATAGTATGTATTGATATTAGTGGAACAGAGAGCCTAAAGGGTAAAGCAGATTATGCTAGCTTTAAAGGAAAATATATTGTTAGGAAAACTGTCTGCTTCATTGCAAATTGTCCAAGTATATACCTGTATATACAGTTACTCTTCTGGAATGCATTAGACATGAGAAGACAATGACAGTAGATGCTTGTTCCAATATAGTATGTACGTTGGTAGAAGAAGCTAGTACAGTTTTTCCTAACCAGGGGCTCTTCCGCTACCATAACTTATCTGAATTATGCAAGTCGTAGTCCCTCCATAAAATGGTGTAGGTATATTTGTCTGTTCTTGGAAAACAAGGTAACAACAGCTCATTAAGAGATAACACAATCATGAGGATGACAGGATACTGACAGCTCTTGGCTATTTTATTATTCCATTGCTATTTTGCCTGGAAGAATAACAACTTGGAACACGCGTTGGACTGGATCTTTAGTCACCCTGAGCCAGAGGAGGAGACCGAAATAGCTTCTGAGGTCATGAATATAGAAAACCATGTGAATGCTAACATCCTTGCAGAATCTGATCCTGAAGGGCCCCGGATCAAAGATGGCCCCGGAAGTAAGTTTCCCTTTGATATGTTGCATAAGTTGATCTGCTTGATTTATTTATTTTCCCCCTTTCCAAACATGTTGGCTACTTTTATGCATTGCTTTTTTGTCCATATTGGAAGCATCAAGTGGAATAGTTCTAAAACAGCAGTGATCAAAGTAAGTAATACAGATTCGTTCTGAGCAATAGAAATCTCTGCATATAAACTGTTGGGACTGGCAAAAGCTTAAGAAATACGCAGGAAAGAAAATAGCGGTTTCAGGATTTGTGCAAACAACGATAGGATTTCTTACTCAGATACACCATCTTTTTTTCAGATTAACCCAGTCGATAGGTTGAAGAACTTACGACAAAGTGCTCTGGGGCTTTTCACACATTTTGATACCCCAGTAATTGCAATGCTACATACCTATGAACATATCATGAGCCAAACATATGTATTATATATAATAACCAAAGAATAGGGCTGATTTCAAGTTTCTGTTGAATATTTGCTTGATGATGAATTTGATTGTTGCTGTATAATACGTTAAACAGCCCTTTCGTTGACCATAGTTCAGTCTTTGGATCATTTGAATGGTCTCAGTTTTTCCTGAATACTCCTCGGCCAGCAAAAATAGTTAAAATAAGCTGATATGGACCATTTGTCTGAACCAATACGAAGTAGCTCATCATAAAAGTCTATACTGAAGCATGCATGTATGAGTTTTGCCAGGGTTCTTTAAGGCCTTGTCCTCATGTTTTAATTTGCTTGCAACATTCCCTGCTTTATTTTTTTAACCTGATGTCATTATGATTGTTGCAGGAGAAGTCTAAAATGAACCACAGGATGGAGCTTTTAGGCAGCAGCTAAAATTTTTGGGCATCAATGAATGCAACAGCACAATCATTATAGCCTGGTAATACCAAGTAGTGTTTGAGGCACCTAACTGGAACTTTTAAGGAAGATAATGAATGACTGAAATATAAAACAATACTCTGAGATGTATTCGATGCAGTCCAGGGAAGGTTGAATGTTGCTGAGGGCTGCTGTGAATATCGCCATCCTTTATAGGAAATAGCCTTAAAGTAGATGCAATTCATGATGTAATCTACAACCACAAACATAGTTATATTTGCAGGGTTTATAAATGCTGGGGAGCTGCAGTGTGCAGTACTTGGTGACCTGTAGGCATGGATTTGCAATTTTCAAAATGTCCATTTTATTCCTGAATTTAATTTTTTGACGAAGGGGACAGAGAAGAGGATCAAGACTGAGCTGGTGAAGGAATTGTTGCTATAAGAATGTGGGCAAGATTTCTGGACTGTCTTCATCATGGCTTTGCTTAACACACCCTTGATATTTTCTTGGGCAGGATATGAACTCTTTGGATTCATCAGTCACATGGGAACATCCACAATGAGCGGCCATTATGTTTGTCATCTTAAAAAGGAAGGAAGGTAATTTAGTGTGATGTTACTGGTTGTGTTACTGATGTTATGTAGTGCCCAAAGGTTGAACAAATGTTTTGAGATTGACGCTTCCATGGAAACCATGTTAGAAAATTCCATTTCTAACATGAATTAATGAATAGGGCTGGCTTGCAAGCTGGCAGAGGTTTTGGATGGAGATTAAGAGCTGAACACAGGTTCTTTTAAATGTCAGGAACAACCAGCCTGGTGCTACTTCATTACCCTAATTGTCCAGATTTTTTTTTTTTTAAAGTAGGCTGTTAACGAATATGATGGCGGTGGTGGTGTCACTTTTATAGGCATTCCTTGTCAATTTAATCTAATTTCATGATGTTTACTGCATTTTCTTCTTCTTTCTCCTTTTCAGGTGGGTTATCTACAATGACCTTAAAGTCTGTGCCTCCGAGCAGCCACCCAGAGAGTTAGGATATATTTACTTCTATCACAGGATACCAAGTTAGACCTCATTATGTCCTCTGGCCTTAGGAAGCCATAAGCCTTTTTATTCTGCCAAAAATGTGTTTCAAGTAAGCAAAGCCTTTGGACTGCCAAAAAAGAAAAGCGAGAAGGAAAATATTTGGTCCTATTTATAGCTTAAATCAGGATAATTCAGTTGATGCCTTCTTAAATCTTTAGGGGAGAGCTTTCTGTTAAATGCATGGTGCATTGTAGGATTTTAAAATTTGTCTACATTTTGTGGAGACCTTAAGACTGTTCTGATCACTAGCAGAGTTTGCAGCAGACATCCAGAGAACACAAAGCTGTTCCCACACTGAGAAGAACCTCCCAGGGTAGTTTTAATCCTTAAGGACTGATGGTTGCTCAACACTCTCTTTGAACTAGGAACTCATCACTATGCTGGATGGAATTTGTTTGCTAGCATGAAAAGTTGCTTATCTTGAGCCCCAAATTTCCAGTTAGGAAGAAAAAAAGAAAAAAGAAGAGCCCTCGAGAACTGTAACAGCCCAGAATATGTTGCAGACTTCAGAGCTTGAAATTAAAGTGAATTATCAAAGCCAAGGTGACTTGTATTGTGTCCCAACAGAGTCTGAATGTTCATTGTTTTCAGTTGGGATTTGATCACGTCATGATTTTTTTTTAATTTCTTCACTCAATGATTGATGGTCCTGGAATTTTTGCCTAAGAAAGTGCCCATTTCATTCACTGCAATGGATCAGTACGCACATATGAGTTTATATATATGTATCACTGTGTCCCTACCACCACCCTGTGCAAGTGTTTATGTGGGCCTGTGGATTGATAAACTTCAGTATGGCTGTTTTTCCTGCTCTGTTATGGGTTGCAAATAAAGATTGAAACATGCACCATACAAATGCATGAGAAATGGCTTGCAGAAACATGCAATATGATGTGGGGTGGGGGGAAACTCTTGTGATGAGGATACAGATAGTTCTCATTTAGTGACCACCATTGGGACCAGCAACTCGGTTGTTAAGCAAAGTGTTTACTAAGTGAAAAATCACTGACTGCCTACAATTTTACTTCAGTTTTCTTTTGCTTCTTGCTATTTCCTTCAGCTGAACAGGGGTTCTTTCTTTTTCTCTTTGAGGACATCTTGGTATGGGATAGATAAGTGAAAGTAAGAACAGAGAGATGCTGTGAAGGTCATAAGTGTGAGGGGTGGTCGTTAAGTTGCTTTTTTAAGCACTGTTGTAATTTCAGTCACTAAATGAGATAGTCGCTAAGTGAAAACTACCTGTATGCAGATATTGAGCACTCAAGTGGGCATCCTTCACCTTCAGATAGCATCCATCATGGACATAACACACACCTTGGAGCAAAGTTGCACCTGTTCTGTATTTTTATTGCAATTAGTTTTGTAGTACTCAAGAATACCTGTTGCACACCTTCCACCAAAGGTTTTAAAAATGGGAGCACTGATCATTTACAGAGAAGCTTAATGCAGCCATCCTCAGCAGTGACACACAAGGAGGAACAGATTTGTGACAGCCAAATATACTGTCTTGCTGTCTGGCAAAGGTCATTTAATTATTTGAAATTTCATTCTTGAGCAGGGGATATTGCTTGGTAAAAGTGCTGACAGATTGATTTTTCTTTTTCTTTTTTCATTTTAAACACAATTATATTGACTTACCAGCAGTTTGCAAAGAAGTCAATCATCCACCTATCCCATATTGTATTTTGAAGACTTCACTCTATTTTTGAAAATTTCTTTTCCTGAACTTTTCCAGAGGTTTTAATCTGGATTTTGATTGTTTATATGAATCATAGGCCTGAGAAGCTTCATTATTTCCTTTTCCATTGCTGAAACGTTTGATCATTGAGGAATTTGCAATGGCATATAAAATAATTTCTAATAATTGAGTAGAACAAGCTCAATTGCTATGGCAGGTAACCCTGTATAAAATAATGGGACATTTAGGAGCCATTATGATAGATGGATGCACGTATGAACAGATTTACACAGGGACACGTTTATGCATGCATCCCCTACACATATGGAAAGGCAGGAATTATCATTCTTTATGGGGGAAGTCAGAATTCTGTACACTGCAGTTTAAGGGCTTGTCTTCAGAAGCCTAAAAGGTAAGCCATTCCAAAATAATAATAATGTAAGCAATACAGTGGTACCTTGGGTCACAAACTTAATTCGTTCCGCGACTCTGGTCGCGACCCGAATCAAATTTTCCCTTAAGGTTCAGTGTAAATACGATTAATCCGTTCTGAACCATATGTATTTTTTTTTTAAACCACAAAAATATGACACACAGTACAGTACAGTACACTATGAAGAGGGAGAACGCTAACCTTGCTTGAGGCGTGGAGGACAGGAAGGCGGGTGGGGAGGCGGTTATTGTTTGGAGGGAGAGTCCCCCTCCCTACAGGAAGCCACGACCACGTGTGTCAGCAGGGAAAATGGCCGCGGATCCTGTTCGTCACTCGATGCGGAGTTCGCGAACGGAAGCAAAATTTTGCGAACGGTGCTGTTCGTGACCCGAATTGGTCATGAACAGAAGCCTTTGTGTCCCGAGGTACCACTGTATCTTCTGACGTTGGTCTCCTTCCAGCTCAATCTGGCATCTCATACCACTTCCCTGCAGACATCCTGGCACACTGATCATTCTTGCAGCCTCGTCTGGGCTGTTCTGATTGCAGATTTTGGGTTCTTCAACACGTGCCAGCTGACCTTTTGTATCCTTGCTCTTAGCTGGAGTAACTGATTGCAAAAAACGTACGTCTCTGGTTTTGAGGCTTTCTCTAATCTGTCTTATTCTTCTGTTTTACCAAATTCACCCAGAAAAGTTAGCCTTCAGGGATTAGGGAAGACAGAAGTGTAGCTGGGCAGCTCAAGATGTAATTCCAGAAGGGACTGCTCATGAACAACAGGTGTGTCCAGAAGTCAATCAGCCTGTCCTTTTGGCACCTGGAACAATACTCAATAGTCAAAGCTGTCCAAACGTCAAAGCTAAATCAGTCCAAGCACTAGCTGAGTTTCCAGTGGGCCAAAACAAGAAAACAAAGGTCAGGATTAGGGTGTAACTAGCGAAGAATCTGTATGTCCAGAAGATCTGTCAGGCCGTTTAGATTCAGGGTGCAACAATAACCAGAAATACAGTTCTGCAAATCATACGCATTAGGATTACTTTCAACAAGTTGCTCCCAGAGCTTGATTCTGAAGGCTGCAATTACCTTGCCCTTATGTAACTCTGCTCAATATGCCTGCTGTAGCTGAAAGACCATCACAATATAGTGTTACTTCCTTCACTCAGTTGGTGTCCAATAAGCTGATTTAGCTGCCAGACTATCCAGGTGCACTGAGATTTTCTCAAGCACACCTTCATTCCCCAAGTGATCTCCATTACAATAGAGGAGGTTGGCATTTTTCTAGTTTCTGATATTACAGTCTCTATTGTTGGGTGGCTGTCCTGGTGTCCATGAGCAGAAGGTCCCAAGGTAATGGGGACTTTCTGGCCCATGTCCTGTTCTTTTTTTTTAATTAATTTTTATTGAAGAAATGTTTTACAGAATAAAAACAATACAAATTTTTTAAAAAGTAAAAGGATGAGTAAATAAGAACAAAATAAAAGAAAAGGGAAAAAAAGACATAAAAGAGCAGATTCCAATCTTCTTTACAGCAGTTATAAATGCAATTATATTTTATCCTCTCTCAATAAGGTTGCATCGTGGCTCCCTTTCCATGATTCTACCCTTTCTAATCATCAAACCCATAAATTGCAAGTTCATTTTTTTCTGTTTTCAGCAAAAAGTCCATAAAGGGTTTCCAGTCACTAACAAATGGCCCATTCCCTGTTCTAAGGCATGACTCAACTGGTAAAGAGGGCTTGACAACATCACCTAACCTACTTCCTTAACCTCTGGTTAGGTCTACTAGCTGTGGACTATATAAATCCAGACAACCATTAAATGATAGCAGACTGGCAAAGAGTTCTAGATCTCTTTCCTGCTGGTCTGGATTTTTGAAGCCCAGTTCTGGTAGTCCTACCTCATGTGAGGTCATGACAAACATAGAGGCACCTCAGTGCTCTGAATCTTTGGAGCAGATCCACCTTGAATATATGTTCTGAGTGAACCCTTTGCAATGCACTGGACTCCTCCTCCCTGCCCAACTCTAATACAGACATGTCCATGCATAGTCCTCCCTTATATTAATATTTCAGAAGAGAGATTTAATGATGTGAATCATTTTATTCTTAAGATGGTGCAAGAAAGGGCTGAATCAAGCACGTTAGTCCTCGCTTGGCTCCCCTCTGTACAATTACCAACAAATAATAGATATTAATACACTATGTCTAGGCATTGAGTATGAAGACAAGACCTTCCTTTAAAAGAACTCTTGTCCACATTCCAACAGGATGGTTGTGGTGGGGGAATTTCAACACTGTATGTGACCATTGGAATTACAGCTTAGGGATTTATGACAATGTAAACCATTTGAGAATAGGGTTTTCCTCTAGCAACCAGGGATGATGGGGTTTGTTAGGGAAGCTGTTTTGTTTCTGAGGTGCTTGTTCATGAGCTAGGCATGAATACAGAATATTTAGATCCATTGGCCTTGGGTTGGTTGGCTAGCAGCAGCTTTCTATCTCTTGGTCAGAATGGCTGCTCTTTGGACTACATGATATCAAAGTTAAATTGATTCTTTTGAGAAGAAAGAGTGGTGTGGCCGTCAAACATCTGTTGCATCCAAGGCCCTCCAGATGTTACTCTGGCACAGCTCCCAGGTATTCCTACCAACATGGCCAGTAATGAGGATACTGATAAATCAGCAACATCCAGATGGTCACCTTGATCTTCAAACTGAGTTAGATCACAGTTTGAGGTCTGTCCTTGTCACTTGAGGTTGACTACTGTATCCTTGGGGGTGTTTGTAATTTTGATGAGTTTTGCACTGTTCAGAATTATTTGCTTGAAGCATTATTCCTGTTTTGGAAAGGATTTGTCTGACACGAAGGAACAATATGAATAAGTTGCCATTTTTTAAAATTAAAAAACAAACAAACTTGCATCTCCTGGTTCAGTTTCTCTTTTTTGTGACCACCGTTTTCAACAGATCTGCTATGGTTACATCTTCCATCAAAATCTGTGCTTCACTTGTGGGAAGGCTCAATACAAAGAAAGCTTTCATCTGGTTCCTCAGCATAATTCAGTAAAAATAAAACAAATTAACTTCTGGTAAGAAAGCATCACCACTAGCAGAAATAAATAATGCAAATTTCCAGCTAGCAACGAACTTGAAGCCACAGAGAAAAGTTTATTTTTTTTAAAACTTATTTAAAAATTGCACAATTTTATAGAAATACAGGAAAATAAAACAGAGGAAGGCATGCTTCCATAACTGTACAAAAATACATTTACTGTGGTGCTCTGCAAGTTTTGTCAGCCGTATAAATTAAACACACTAAATATCCATACATTTCCAAGATAAAAACATAAGTTGCATTAATGAGCATAGCAAAAAAAAAAAATCACTTTAAAGGTGCAGTAAACTATAAAATTTTGTATTTGCTGCTAATAGTGCACTAAATATATGGAAGCAAAGTTTTGCTATTGTTTGGAGACTAACTTTAAACTCCTATTTGCTTAGAAATTAGCCCAATCCAGGTTTATCCTATACAATGAAAAATGAATGGAAAAAAATCCCAAGAGCAAGGGTTATTCTGCTCATATTTGTGTCTTTGTTGGGTAGTCTGTTATAAGCTGCTAATTTTGCAAAATTTGTGCATATGTTTTCCCACTTGATTGTTCACTGCAACCAATATATCTTTCAGTCAAACATTATCACATGGAACGCTGTAGTTTTCAGGCAAAGCTTCAGACCTAGCAACCATCTTATCTCAGGCCAAATTACATGCTACATTTTTCATATATTTTAAAGCAATTATTAAACTGCCTTCTTTAATTTAAAAAATGGCCAGATCCTGCAGCCTGTAAAGGGTTTCCCCAATCAGATGAAGGAATGACATTCCTGAAGTTCTGAACATTCTCCCTGCTCTTCCAGCTGCTAGCAACAGGTATGGGAGCAAAGCTGGAATGAACAACATCTCTCCATAGAAAGTTGCAGATTCAAAGGCTGATTCTTTCAAAATAAGAATTGCTAATTTAAGCATGCTTTTTAAACATAATTACTAAACAATGTAGTTTGGCCCTGAATGCATGACTCATATGTGCTAACATTTAGAGATGTTGCCAGAATTGATGCTGAAGTATGAAGATTCATGTATTATGGCTTCCCCAACTGGTGCCCTTCACTTGACATCCAGCACATCTAGAAGACACCAGGATGGAGAAGGAGACTGACACTGCCTAGAGGGATGTCAATCCTTTGAATGTAGTTTCCATGTGCCAGCAGTCAATGACATAGAGGAAAAACATAACATTCTGAAAATTTGGATAAAAGAAGAACTACACTCATTAGAGTGAACAATTCCCCTTCTTTCTCAATTTATATTACAATCCAATATTTGCAGGATTAATGCTTACACAAATTAAATTATATAACACAATGTAAACGAGGGCAGATTCTTCAGACTTTCTTCTTTCTGACTGTAGTTTAAAAGAAGACCCTGCAAATTTCCTGCAAGGTAAATGACCTTAAATTCCAAACATCACACAGCAAAAGCAGCACAAGATTCTCCTGGAAATTATATGCTTGAGTTTCATCTAGACCTTATACTTGAGTTATAAAATATATATATATATTTATAAATATTTCCTCTAAATGTATAGCTGGTAGCATACAGATATTTTAAAAGCTGCAGACTTAAAATACAGTCTTCCTCTGGCCTACGATGCAAGTCCTAGAAATGAGGCAGACAGAGGAATAGACAGCAGAAACATACTGAGGTCTCTCAAACACATGAGCCTTTGACTTTTCTGCAGAACTTGAGGCTGATTCCCATGTACATTGGCCTCACTCCAGTGCCTTGCGGGTCTATTACCTGCTGCTAACTGTATGTGCTGCCTTGATTTGGAGGGTGGGTTTTGCTTGCGAAGATCTAAAAGTTATTTCTAAGATTGGCTCTGTGATGATTTCCCAGTCTCAGCTCATGGCCTGAGGCTAAGGGGATGAGTCTCTGTTTGTGGACTTGGTTTTATTTTTTATCATAGCAGAGACGAAGATTGGGAGGGCAGCAGAAGGAATCCTGAAATGCAGAACCATGCAGCACTGTGGTGACCTCATCTCTCTCATCTATACATTACAGGCCTGCACGCACACAGACGCACACAGACACACACATACTTGTGCACTCCTTCTTTCAATGAAGTCTCACAGAACAGCCTTCACACTTGTAAGAGACAGTCTGTAGAGCAACCTTTCCCAACCTTAGGTGCCTTTGAGAGTTGTCAGAATCATCCCCATGGCCAATGAATCTGCTAGTTGCAGATTCTAGGATTTTAGAGGATACTAGATTGGGGAAGCTGCTGTGCAGTAAGTTTTGCTCTCTCTAGTTTTCTTTTTGAACTAACAAACCTGCATCTTACCAGAGAGGGGAACTTTGGCTTTCTAGAAGTGATCTACTCAACAACTTCGGTATGGTACTCTTTCAGTAAGGAGGGATGTTGGGAGTTTAATTTCAGTTACATGGTCTCTGACTGAGCCCATTTCCATTATATAAAAATAGTCTTAAAGACCTAAACGATTTCTGCTTCATTACATCCATTGTGAGACATGATTATATTTGAGTTCTTCCATCTGTGTAAGCTAGTGGTACTTCATCTTCTCTAACACTTGGGAACATGGTGATTGTTACACTGTCAGCTTAATGTTTCTAATCCTCCCATGACTGCTAAAATCCCATGGCTTAATGATACATCTTCCATGCCAGTAAAGATGGATGTAGTCCATTTCTGATTCCTTTGTTCATGGCTTGATGTCAACCCTTGCCAAGTCTACATTTTTAGCCTCACAGGATTTCTGACAGAGATCCTAGCAATTCCAAGACATTTGAGACTTGAATCAAAAGATCCAGAATGGCATGCATGCCCTGATTTGACAGCACAAAGAATAGTAACTGTGGTTTGCCAGTCTTTATGGCAGTCTTCAATATTCTGAATGTGTTAAGGCTATAATTCCCAGAATTTCCAACCAGTATGGTTTCCAGTTAGGGCAAGGATGATGTAATTGTTTTCTAATGGTGGATATAATAATAATAATAAAAAAATAGGATAAATTTCTTGGAGGACAAGCACTGATGGGTTTTTTTTTCACCTTTGTCTCCCTTCTATGCACTAATAAGAGTGACATAAGCCAGTTCTTTTCTTCTTAGAAGACTTCTTAGCTAGCTAGGCATATCTTTACCTAAGAAAAGCAAACTGTTGCTTGGTGTACTAATTTTGTTTGCTCAGGGACTGGTTAAGCCATGCACAGCATATACCAGTCTTTAAAAAGATCTTGCAAGCATTACAGTAGTACACTTCTGTTAAATATGGCTCCATGCAGTGTACTGGTACCTGAGAGTCTATGTGGGTTTTTTTTCCAAAAAAAAAATTACCTCTTTCGCACAAACTTTTACCTCTATAAGGGCAGGCACACACTCACACACACACATATGTACATGCACATACACACATATAAGAAGGGAGAAGAAGAACGGTGTTGAGATGGCATATTTGCTAACTGAAGTAGATATAGCTGCTCATATATTTATCTAAATATAGAAATTTCAGTGGGCTGTAAAAACAGTACAGCAAACCCTTGATTTAACAGTGGAATAGGGGAAAGGGGAGACCAAAATGACTGTTAAAGGGCAAATGGGATTCTACACTTACGTAGTACCATTTGATGAATGTATAAAATGGCAAATGGGTTTTTGTAAAATGGAATTATGCATGCATAAAATGGAGGAGAGATTTTTGCCTGTTAGATCCAAAATCCACTAAACTGAAGTCCAAAACATAGAAGGTTTATTGTATTTGCAAGAGAAAGGCTTAAACACTTTAAAAAAATGAAATTAAAATAAAATTTTGCAAGTGGTCTGCCACAGCATTGGGAAGAGGCTCAGGCAGCAGCTGGTATTATTCTGAAGGTGCTGAAGTCCTGTGTTTGAATTTCTTCTCCATCCTACAATCTTGAGCTGTTTTACTGACGCTGTTGCTCCAGGCATTAGCAGCTAACAGAAAGAGAGGTGGGGAGATGACCTGGGTAGACTTGCATTGAAAAAGAAGAGAACAGAATGACCTGGACACCAGGATGACCATTTTGGTGGCAGCCCTGAGTGTTGCTGAGTGTTGCATGTCATGCCACCACAATTCAGCCGCTGATAAGGTCCAGCAAATCCCAAGGCAATCCATAGTTAGTTCTGATTGAACATTATAATGGGAAAATACTAAAATCAAATATTCAGTCATGTAGACAACCACCTCATCAGAGGTCCTTTTCTGTTCCTGCATCATCCCTTCCTTAAGGTACCATTCATCCTATTACATTGATATTCCAGTCTCCTATGAAAGGGTATAATGGAGTGCTTTCAGTCTTGCTAATGAACTGTTGCATCTTGATTCTGAGAGGCAGGGAAGGTGTTTGCTCACGAGCCATAAAAATAAATGGCAGTTTCCACCAGATATGCGCTGATAGCTTTATAACCTCACTGCAGGGCGGGGGTGGTGAGGGAAACAGCATGATGGATTGCAACATTTACATCTAAATGTTATTGCATCTGCTAAGGTCCCTGGTTATTAGAACTGAAGTGCCTTCTGTTGGGGGTTATGCGTTGGAAACACGTTTGCTTGACCCTGTGTTTTGGGGCTAATGGAAAGCCTTACAAGCCAATCTGTGGATGCATGGTGAGCAATATGAGTGGAAAGTTGTGATTGTTAAAAAAAAGAGATCCCAGATATTTGCCTCCACCTGAATGTATAGTCTAGGGGGGAAACAACCTGCCACCGCCCCCAATTTTTTTATTATTATAATCTCCTATCTGCCTCTGAGTATCGTTGCTGAAAATGGACTGCAAGTTTTTCCAGCATTCTGAACCCCACGAAACCTGTAAAGTGAACTCTGAAATGGGAAAATGCTGTTGGAATAGCCCAATCACTCTTTCCCCATCCAGACTACGAAGAAAAATCCCACTGAAGGTACCCCCCCATCAACATGTGACACTTTGTCTATGAATTAAGGGGAATTTTCATGAGGCATTTTATTGTCTTGAGGTACCTTTGAATTCACTGGTGCCAACAGATCACAAGCTCCTGCAGATGTCTTTTAATGGAAGCTGGACTTGCTTATTTCCTACTGGACTCAGGTGCTATTTTTAACCCCATTTTAGCACTGACCAAAGATCTAGGGTTTGATCACATTTCTACCAAGGATGGTAAGGAATTTTGCATCCCACTTGGAGCATTTTTATTACAGCAATAGAAATTTGGGGTGGGGTGGGAGATGCTTTTGTGTTTGTTTGCCAAAGCAGGAATTGCACCCATCTGCGCGTTTTCTTGAGATAGGCAAGGAGACAGATGTACCTTCTCTCGTGGCCGATATTTGCCATTGATGTTATCACTATGCCCCATCGTAATTGTGTAACTTTTATTGAATTTTTAAAAGGTAGCCTTTAAAAGTTCTTCTTGTGCTGAAGGGTCTTTACTGACCCTTTATGCCAATGCAACTATGTCTGCATCTTTTGCTTTTGAAGAGTTAAAAGCATGGCATATTGTCTTCCTGGCGAGAAAGAAAAAAGAGAAAGCTAGATTAAAGTGCAAGTTTCATAAATTGTAGCTAAGTTGTGAGCTCTGCTCAAAACAAGGTTCAGCAGATACAATGGACAGGTACCTGCTGAAGGTGTAGTGCAGCCAGCTGCTGGACGCTCCTGTTGCTTTTCACCATACCTGTGGCCAACAGTGTTGGCCTGTTCAATGAAGGAAGCACATTGCAATTGCCAGGCAAGTGTATAAAACCCTCCCTGACCACTTTGGGGGTCACTTTGAACTGATTCCAATTACATTCCAGCATTCTTAAGTAACAAGTGACTTTCGACCCAACCTTCCGGTTTATTTCAGAAGCACCCAGAACAGATGGTTGACAGCTAATATTCTGAAATAAGCTAGCTGTCCAATGTCACGGTGTGTGGTGTTTGGATCTAGAAAGACAAAAGGGGCAGAGTGCACCCAGATACCTGTCCAAGGTGCCCAGTTAGGTCCAGCCCTACTCGTACTTACCCCAAAATCTAGTGCAAATAGCAGTTTACAATTGCATGACACAGCCCTGTTAGATATTATTTGACATGCACATTCTCTGTGTGTGCAGAATTCTTTTGGAATCTTGTGAGAATTCTGTTTGAAGGGGTTCACAGGATCAGATTTCAGAATAAAAATTCAGCTAATATAATTTAAATCCCTAGGTATCTGCCAGTTTAATACATTAATGGAGAAAACACAGCTATCTAACATGCACATATACTGAGAATCACATCTGTGGAAAATGGACCTTGAGGCAAGTTATCAATTTTCCCCATTGATGCTCTGTTTCAAGGGCAGAAGATCCAATGGACTAGTAGGACTTTTTAGAAAAACCTGCCCTTTGTTCCTGGTTTATGTGCTCTTGAGTCTCTGTAGCATGATGAGCAACCTTGCTTTCTTTGTACCAGTGCATGTTGGACAGAACATGCGAGCAAGGTTGTTTCTCCAAATGCTGGAACATATCATGATAGCTGTTCTTCTCTTAATTCTGTGTTGAACATTCAAGCCCCATCAGGTGGTATTTACAAAATGTTGTGCTTATGAACGTGCTTTCTGAAGATCTGATGGGATCTGCAGATCTTTCACACTGGAAAGTTGTCCAAATGGTTTGTTGTTGTTGTTGTTCAGGTTGCAAATGTAATGATGTTTTCTCTTCCTGTAGAGCATTAGATGATTCATTTGGAAGGTGTGTGTGTGTGTGTGTGTGTGTGTGTGTTGTAGAGAGAAAGAGGGAGAGGGAGTGTAGTTAAGACTCAATGTTGAAAGCTTTTAATAGCACATCCAGGTCACCCACATTAGCAGCCTGAAAAAGTTCTGGCTGGTCCATCATAGACAACGCAATCCGGAGAGCAGCCCAAATATTACCTGAAATTACCGGATGAGACACCTGCTGTTGATTCCGACTCTTTCGTTGCAGATTGAGAGCTGTGAGGAAATTGCTCACCGCCTCTCTATGGGTTAGAAAAAAGCAGAACATGCACAAAAAGAACCCACCATTTCTACAACATCTAAGAACCAAACTGTTAATATTTTTTATTTTTCCTTTTCTCACCTAAGGCAACCCACTTAAAGCATCAAATGCTTGATTATGCACATTTTAAAAAATCTTTCACATAAATATAAGTTCTGACTTATCAAACAAACCTTACGCCCTTTGGTTTGAAGTGCTAATGGCTTTCAAATACACCTTGAAATCTTTCTTGAATATTAAACCACAGGAGCAGAACATCAAAATGACTAAAGGAGCGTTGAGTGGTGGTGTCACAAACTCCACCCCTTTTGAACCTGTGTGTGACATCACGACGGATGTAGAAAAGGGGCAGAGCTTGCGTCTCATTGGTGCAACGCTGCTGTCATCATTTGCCTTCCCTCTCTCCCCTCACTCCCGCAGAGAGACTTCTGAACAGGAGTTAATATCAAAATTCAAAGGCTGGCATATTTTTCATTTTGAAAGTCTCAGCTCAGATGTTTTTACCTTAAATACAGGAGATTCAATGGCAGACTCAGAAGAGCACCTGCTCATATTGTCATTGCGACAGAATCTGAACTTGGATGTTCTTGGCACATTCACTCACTCTGGGCCTTTATGCTATTCCACTCCTTTCTTTCTTTGTCTCTCTCATTTTTTTCTTTTTTCTTTTTGGTGCCTTCAAGTCAGCCTTGACTCCTGGCAACTGCTTGGATTAGTCCCTGCAGTTCTCTTGGCAACATTTTTGAAAATGGTTTGCCATTGCTTTCTTCTTCCTAGGGCAGAGAGAGAGGGACTGGTCCAGAGTCACCCAGTTGGCTTGATGCCTAAGGTGGGACTACACCTTTTTGTTATAAAGGACAGTCCTTTATTTCAAGAAGCTGTCCTTTAGGTTTATTTATTTTTCAAAAACTCACTCTCGTCCTTTATTTTGGTCATTTAACTTTTACATGCAAATGGTACCACTTAATGCACAGTCTTCCACATTCATGTGAAAAATATGGAAATGGAATTGTCTCTTTAAAATAAATTTACATATACTGTTTGATTTTAGATATTTTTATTAGAATATGCATTTTTGTAAAGTTTGTCTTGCTTTTGCTCTTGAATTTTCCTTTGTAAAGCAAAGTTATAAACATAAACATTTTTTTTTATCCTTATGAACCTCTTTTTCAGGTTTGGCCTTTATTTTTTTTCCAAGAAAATATTGTCACTGTAGCCATGCCCCTTCTTAACACACAGTTGAAACTTTTGTTTGTTTGTTTTGTGCCTTAGAGTCAGTGTTGACTCCTGGCAAATACCTGAACTGGCCCCTGCAGTTTTCTTGGCAAGATGTTGGAAATGGTTTGCCATTGCCTCCTTCCTAGGGCTGAGAGACAGTGACTGGCCCAAGGTCACTCAGCTGGCTTTGTGCCTACAGCGGGATTAGAATTGTTTCCCGGTTTCTAGCCTGGTGCCTTAACCACTACACCAAACTAGCTCTCATTCCACTCCTCAGCTTCTGGCTTTTCTCTACCTTAATTCTACTTCCCTACTGATGACAAGTTCATCTCCCACTCAGTGGTGTGCTGGTAAATGTTTAACAACTGGCTTTGCTGGCTCCCTTGCCTCCATCATGGTGCACCATTAGCCGCTGAACAGCTGATCAGTGCACTAGATGTAGTGGCTCAGCTCTGCTCTGAACCAGGTCTCAACATTCCATAAAATTTAATAATCAGTGTGAGCTGACTCCAGCACACCATTCTCTCCCAATTCAGGAAAGTCAGACTAGAAATCACAATTTGTTGACAACTTCTGATGGAATCGTTAGAAAATGCACCCAAAGTTTTCAGGTCCTGATATACTGTGAAAAATGAAGAAGTGAATTCTTCCCAAGTGGGGTGCATGATCATTGTTTCCATGATTTTATTTGGTTGTGTCAGTATATCTAATCAATGTTGTGGTGAACCATCTCTTATTTCTAGGAAAGAACTATTTTGCATAAGCCCACATGGTCATGGAGACCTACAGGACACATTCTTCTTATCTTTCCACTTATAAGAAGTGATATTAGAGAGAAGTGGGACCTTAAATCTAATGTTCAGGACCTCTACAACTGGGAGAAGCAACTTTTTACCAGTTCAAGGGTTACACTTGGCTTTTGAGGGCCTGCTGGGGATAGGACAAAGATATTGATGGGGCCTATAGACCAATTAAACTTGCTTTAATATTATTGATGTTTTATTAAAATTAAACTAATTAAATTAGTTTTATTTTAATAATTATTACATGCCAAACTATTTAATATTTCATAACCTTTATCATATTAAGACCCTCCAAAAGCAGCAACTTTTGGAGGAACTTTGAGGGAACATGTCAAAGGCTGTTTTGGACTATCCTTGTCTTTATCGTGGGCCTACTTGGAATGATGAGTGTTGTAGTCTAAACCAGTTAGAAAGCACAAGGCTGGAGAAGGATAAGATCATGGGTTTCCAGCTCCTAGTGATGCTGGTGACCTTCAAGCACCAGAAAGTTAATTTTGCTGGTCATTGCATAAGCCACTCCTGGTTCTTTTCCTGGTTATGCTAGAGAACAGCAGTAGAATGACAGGGGTAGGAAAATGACTTTTTCATTGGTCTCTTTATATGTTTAAAGATGTTGAATCTGCTATACTCACCTATATGCCCCTAGGTTGATGCAGCTGATTCCTAAATTATACCTGGACCTGATGAAGCCAGGTTGGATTTCTAAAGCTCGAGTATAAGCTTCTACGGCTTCTTCACTTCGATCACCGTTTGCTAAGGTTGCACCTAGACGGTTCCACAAGGAATAATCCTGACAAGACAACAATATGGATATAATTCTTGGGTAGGTTGAGCATGAAACTGAGCAAACTCAGGGAGGCAGTGAAGGACAGGAAGGCCTGGTGCAATATGGTTCATGGGGTCACGAAGAGTCGGACATGACTTAACGACTGAACAACAACAACAACTTGGGCAGGTAGCTTTTTTTCCCCCATACTTTTCAAATGAATGAATGATGTGGATAAGAGTAATTGTCTTCTCCTTTAACTAGTATGGCATGTAACTCAAGATAATTTTCTCTGAGATTTATTCCATTTTTTTTGGGTAGGCAAGCCAGAAATAGGAGAAAAATGAAACTATTTAAAAACAGGGCTTGCAATTCATGATTCACTTCAGGCATATTAGTTGCTGCTTATTAATAGTTTAAATGACATTGGACAATAGAGAGAAGTGTAACTTTTAATGCTAAAGTGTAAAACTTACCTCTGGGCGCACAGTGAGGGCAGCACTAAATGCATCTATTGCTCTGTTAAATTCCCCATTCAGGTGAAAGAGCACTCCAAGTCCTGTCTGCAAGTCAGGGTCGATCAATTCACCATTATGATGAGCTCCTTCAAGATATAACTCCTTCACTTCTTCCAGCAGTGAACTAGAAATAGTACAGTGTAGAGATAAACGTATAGTAATTTAAGAGCAATGAAACTATGGCCCTGTCCTCAGAATAGATGGTACAATTCATTTGCTCCCATGTCTCCCTCCCTTCTTCAAAAAAGCCATGATTTAAATGCAGTTGGGTGATGTTCCCAAATTTTACCTGTAAATCAGTTAATCAGGGATTATTGTTACCTTTCATCGGCTGCCTTTGACATCCTCCTGGGCAGTGCTGGAGACCCTTTCTTGCTTCGGAAGATTAATCTGTACTTGGGATTCTGCTTGATCCAGCTTCTTAGGACTTCACAAGCCTCCTGCTGGTGGCCAGTGTTTGTGAAGCTCACGGCTAAGGCCATGAGGGCTTTCAAGTTGTTTGGCTGAAGCTCTAAGCACCTGAACAGAGGAAAAGGAAACCTGGTAACCAGATCCTTCTCAGTGGGCTGAGGGCATGAGTTACTATCACCAAGACCTCCTGTTCCAAAAAAGAACCACAACTGAGTTAGCAGCTGAAACTGGATGAACCCTCCCATGGCCATAGACTGCATCTACTGATCAAGAAGCATTTGTAAGTCAAAGCACCAAAGTTGAGGCCATTGCATCAGTGTTCACTCTTAGCAATCACATAGATAGGACTTCTCTATGATGATCTGTCTTGAACCTGGCCCTTCAGGTCTTCCATCAGTGTACCTGTCACCGATCAATACCATCCACCTTGCTGTTGCTCATCCTCTTCTTTTTTCTTCCCCCTGTTCCAGCACTGTGGATTTCTAAAGGATCTTTCAGGAGATGGTGCCATCCTTTTAAGTCAGTGCTGGAATTTATAGCAGGCTTTTTTTGGATACAGAGTACCTCCATCCTGCTTGGATTCAGTTACAACTTGTCTTTTTCCCACCTACTCCCCCAGAAACTAGATAAGAACCTCCACAACATCTCTGGCAAATGAACAAGTGGTATCATCAGCATCCTGATACCTTACCCTCAACAAATAGATGACATTTCCTAGCAGTTTCACAATGTTAAAAAGGAACAGAAGGAGTGCTAAGCTCTGGCATCTCACGCAGGAGTAACCAGCAGCTTGACTAGTGCCCCTTGCCACCCACATCACCAACTGGAATTACCTACCCAGGAGTGGAACCACTGTATAACAGTGCCATCTATACCCAACCCTGACCCTGTAGGTTGTCCAGAAGCATGCCATGCTCAAATTATACTGAATGACACTGAGAGGTCTAATGGGACCAGAAGGGCTGTAGCCCCACCATCCAAATCCTGATATAGCATCCATCAAATGCTTTTGTCTCAGCTGGAACCCCAAGTGAAAGGGGTCCAGATAATACACTTCAATTGCAGGATACTCTGCAATTAACACCCCACCACATTCTCCAACAAATATTTTCTAAGAAAGGAAAATAGGAGTCTAGGAACAATTTGTCTATTATGATTAGAGATGGCTCAGAGTCATCTCTTCAAGGCAGTTGTTATCATCTCATCTCCCAAAGAAGCATTATCTACCGCTCAAATCTGACAAAATCCATGGCCCAGATTCCCAAAGGAGCTCATGCTGCATATAACGCTATCTATCTCCTTGATACCTAAAATCAAATTATAGATTATTACAAAAGGTATAATCCCAGTCATCTTGTATGAAATCCAAACCTAAGCAAATATATTTAACTTTATCTGTGAAACGTTTACTAAACCACAGAGAATGGGCCACCTTACATCAGCCGGATACTCTGCTGATATGTGGAAAAGTACTGATGCTTTGCTGATGATACCACCGTAGGACAAGCCTGAATGTGAACTCCTACTTGTAGTCTTATTAATTCATCCGTTTCATCCATTAGTACTCTAAGATGTTGCTTTGGTTGCTGTGACTTTCAGAACTCCTTGGTAAGTTATGATTTCCTCCTTGATTGGGGCACAGATGGAAGCTATGTGGAAGCCACTACATCTAAAGCCCTGATTGTCTCTGCATTCCAGAGCTCAACCAGGCATACTGTGGAGCTACCTGCTAGCTAACTGGGAAAATTTTCAAGTACCTACAGAACATCCTCCAGATCCATAACACACCTAGGACAGACCTTCCTAATTGCTTCCCATCATGGGAGTTAATGACTTGCATCTTGAGCTGGGAGTGATCAGATCATGCCAAAGGGCTAATGATGACTTCTACACATGCAAACCGTTCCAAGATGAATGCTAGGCCTAATGTGACTGCCAGCATGAGTCAGGCCAGAAATAACCTGGGATAAGTTAATGTTGCCAAGGAGGCCCTGAGATCTTGAATAAACCTAGTTTTCCCTTGGAGGGCATGGTGACTGAAGACTCTTAGTAACACAAGCCAGGGAGGCTTTCCTATTATATCCAGCTGTGGGTTGTGGATCATCATCGATATGATGTCCTATGAATCAGAAAGGCAAAACAAGAGTACCAATAAATTATGGAAAATATTCCTTATGTTGCCATAGATATTTCTCCAACTAAAGTGAAAAATCAATATTCTTTATTGACCTTTATTCTGGATTGGAGTTCATTCTTCTATGACATACCACTGGTGTTTGAAGTAATTACTTCATATTGCTTCATTATAAGAATGGCTTTGGTTAAGTCCATGGGCAGTGAGGCAGACCATTTCCAAGGCAACCAGCCTAGTTGTCTCCTTCAAGAACAATTCTGGGTTCTCGTTCTTAGCAACTTCAGATCTGAATCAATCTCCAGAATTCAAAGTAAGATATATCAGTGATTTCTGAAACCTCTTTCTTTCCCTCTGAAAGCAATAGAGCAACCCCTTGGATACCTGATGGGTGCATAAAACCAACAGTCTCCTGTCATTAGCATCACCTACCGTTGGAGGGCAACTATGGCTCCTTGCTCATTTTCATTCTCTGCTTGTGTTATTCCAAGAAACTGCCAGGCCTGCAAAATAGGGAGCGTTAGGATTATTCCATGCTAGGTACTGGCATAGTAAATTCTGGCCTATTCTTTTGTTATGAATGCCACGTAGGTCTTTATTTTAAAAAGCAAGGCTGCAAAAAAGGAAGGAAAGGTGAACAACATAGAGCTAGTTTGGTCTAGTGGTGAAGGCGCCAGGCTAGAAAGCAGGAGACGGTGAGTTCTAGTCCCACCTGAGGCCTGAAAGCTGGCTGAATGACCTTGGGCCAGTCCCTCTCTGTCAGCCCAACCCACCTCACAGGGTTGTTGTTGTGGGAAAAATAGGAGGAAGGAGGGATGTTCACTGCCTTGAGTTATTTATAAAAATAATAAAGGTGGGATAAAAAAAAATCTAAAAAAAAAAGAAAATACAATCTGTGGGTTTGTCCTTTAGTTTTATCTTATCCACAGTGGGTGAATTAACTGTCAGAATGATCTTGAAGCAACATAAGATCAAGGCATGGGGGCTGCTATTTGCTACTACAGAGTGGTGCAGGACAGCTATAACCTTCTTAACATCCCATCCCCAATTATTGGAGCAACCAAAACCTACAATGTAGCAATGTGGCTTATAATGTGTAAGCTGAATTTGCACATATGCTTACCCCCATTATTGAATTATTCCACTGTCTTTGTTTGCTGAACTATAAAGTAAACCAATGGCTTAGGGCCACACAACAAATTAAGCCACACAAAAAAAATTAATCAAGGATAACACTAATCATGAATGCAATCACTAGGTGTTTAACTGACCTGATTAAGAATGTTGTCTGAATGAACATAGCCATTGTCTTAAAAATCATTCAATATTCTGTTTTTAGTGCTAACCATATATATGGTAATACACACACACACATATACACACATACATATATAGAGAAAGAGAGAGAAAGAGAGAATACATAATGATAGATGATAGATAATATAGATGATGATAGATAGATAGATAGATAGATAGATAGATAGAAAGAAAGAAAGAAAGAAAGAAAGAAAGAAAGAAAGAAAGAAAGAAAGAAAGAAAGAAAGAAAGTTGGTTGGCTGGCTGGCTGGCTGGCTGGCTGGCTGGCTGGCTGGCTGGCTGGCTGGCTGGCTGGCTGGCTGGCTAGCTGAACGGATGGACAGACAGACAGACAGACAGATTGATTGACTGATTGATTTTGTGGGCTCACGACATAGTGAACCACAAACTAGATAACCAAGGTTTGCCTAGCATATTGTGCAAACCAAGTCTATGTGGTTAGTTTATGATTCAGTGAGATATACAACCCCATTCCCTTCTAGCACTGAAGACCTTCTGTTGGGAATTGGATGTCTTGCAAAGAGAGGAAATGAACATACAGAGGTCACACATATTTAGAACCATAAATTCTCTAGATGCCCTACCATCCTAAATCCTAGAAGTGTTGGTTACAGAGCCAATCAGGAGGGCAGCAATTCCAACTAGTTTCAAGGATTTGGTGCTCAAGGGAATGTAAAACAGCGTTATCACATTCAATTTATATAAAAGCGGGAAAGCACCAAGGCTATCAAATACATTTGGGTTTTATCTCTAAAGTGGCAAGCACAAAAGTGAGGAAAGGTTGGGTTATTGTGATATGAATACATTCCTTTCAAGGTTAGGCTATGTTCCCATTGATTAAGTTGGCGACATGTTCACGTGAGGCATAGAGGATGACAAGTATCAAACAATACTCTAATCAAGGTACTAATGAAGGAGGCAACCACACTCCCACCAAAACTGGTGGGGCAAACTAGTATATATAAACAGGCAGCAAACCTCACACTCACTAGCACTGATGATGTTACCTAGTTGGGTAATGAAATGTCTGCAAGTGAACAACCAAGCTCAGAGAGCACCAAGAACTCCAAAGCTGTTTCTCCACCACTGACAAAGAACATGAAGGGAATTTTTACTAATTCCAGATATTCATCAAGGCGGATACCTCGGCATCATGTGGATCTTGAAGAATAGCTGCCTCCAAGTATAGGATGGTGAGGGGCAGGTCTCCTTCTCTCAGTTTTTTTAGTCCCTCTTCAAAAGCACCAGGCCAATCTTTGAAGGGGTTTTCAGTGTGAAAGTAATAGCCCTGAAAAAGAGAATTAATGTGTTGTCAGCTAGGTATAGAATCTTACTATAGAAAACTATCCATGCAGTCCTATGCATGTTTATTCACAAGAAAGTCCCAGTGAGCCTGGGGGTGTACTTCAACTATAAAATTAAATTATTCATTACCTTTGATTTATCCATGAAGGTTTTTTTTGGTATGTGTCTGAACAACCTAAACATTATTATATGCGGTGGCTTATTTTCAACAATAGAACTGGAGAATCTATATGACCAACAAGGGGATATTTTTTCTTCTGAAAATGTTTGTCAAATATGCTACCATACAATGTACCTGTCACTGGAATTGCACACAATGCATCTCCTCTTCCACTTCTTCTGCCTCCTCATCTTACAATTTTCCCCACACTTGCAAGGGGCAACCACTGAACTGCAAGGGTGGTGGTGGTGGATGGGATTGGAATCACACACTATAATGGTGGCTAATGATGGGAGAGGGCCATAGTTTAAGAACATGCCTGTTTTATGCAGGAGCTCTGACAAGAGAGGCTGAATGTTGTGGTTTAGATAAAGTACACAGATTAAACTTATTTATTTATTTATTTAATTTATGACATTTATAGGTTACCCCAATCTGTTACCGCTCCGGGTGGCTTACATAATACACAGTAAAAATACAATGCAAAATCCAGAAAAACCAGAACATGACACAAGGGTCCATCACCCACTTGAGCTTGGGCCCTGAAGGTAGGCCCAGGTTTTAAGGGCTCATTGAAATAGATCCAGGGAAGGAAGTTTGTATTAATTTGGGGGGAAGGTGTTCCACAGGGTAGGTGCCATGAAGAGAAGGCCCATTTTCTGGGTCTCATGAAGGGATAGTTTTTAATCAACGGGACCCACAGCATACCAACTGTGTCAGACCATATTGGATGAGTAGAAACTAGTTGGGATGGTCCTTCAGATAACCAGGCCCTATGTGATGATATGCAAATGTGACTTTTACCACTGAATAGGGAGAGATCTTTCCAATCAAGCTGCCCCTAGGTTAGCCTTCTACTTCTATTATCCTGGTCTGTGACTATAATAAAGACGTTCTGCTCTGTTCTTCTAACAATCCCAGGTTACCTTTTCATTAATGGAGACTGCCGCTTGTCCTCGGGCTTCTTGGCTTTCTGAAATCCACTTTCTGCGAGCCATTTCTTCCCACTCTGCCTGCATCTTGTCCCAAAACTCTGTGTCTGACTAGGGAGAAGAGAAAGCAAAGAGACCCAAACAAAGCAATCATGAAACATGGAAGAAGTAGAGTGGGAGAGACATTTTGGCATCTCCTATTTTTCAGTTTCCAAACTGAAAATCCAGAACTTTAAATGTAGTCATCCTTAGGGAAGGGGGAAAGGGGGAAAGTACATCATTGTGATGCCACTCTGATGCATGTGACAATATTTTGGCTTCTCCTAGAGGTCTAGGTCCTAAGCTGATGCTCTCTAGATGAAGTGGATGCAAATCTTAGACTGTGTTCATATTGAGTTGACCTATTGGCACAGTATACTGACCCATAAGCTCATAATTAACAAAGTCATACTGCAAAAGTTAAAACTAAACAATTTGCACACACTGCACAAATGCATCTTTGAGATCTTTACCTGACCCCAATAAACTTCCTGTGTGAACACAGCCTACAGATCTCCCAGAATTTCAGTCAGCTTGAGTGAAAGTTGGGAATTTTGGAGTTCCATTCCCAATATACCTGAAAAGGTGCTGGTTGGGGAAGATCGACCTAGATGGGCATTGTACGCACTCATCCCAGTTTGCAAGCTTAATATAGTCAAGTCAAGGTGCTGTTTTTCTTTTGTCCAATCTTATTCCTATCTATTCAGGAGTAATTCCAACTGAGGTTGGTTTTGTTCGTGGTCAACATGGCTGACGTTTCTTTTTATAAAAAAACAAGGAGTCCACCCCTTGCGCTGCATATCATTTTCTTAGCAGCGATACAGAAATGGGTTGCCGTTGCCTTCTGTTTTTTAAGATGACATTAGTAGAGTTAAGAACAACAATGGTATAGCAGCATCACTGCACATAATGCATCAATACATCAAAAGTAATAGACAACTGCCTTCTAAGTGCTGACTGGAACAGTTTGTGGGCAAGCTAGATAACATTCCTGGGATTGAATCGACCTCTTATAATAGCACACCCAGGAGCAGTTTGATGGGTTGTTTAAATAAAAACTGGCATATAGTCCCCACATTTGCACATTAATAAAATCCAGGCAATATAGTTTTATGTATGCTCTTTTGGGAACAAGAGATTATTGTGTGTACTGCTACACCCTGCTTCTCCTGGATTAAAAAAAAGAAATGGGACTGCTCTAGATCTTCAGTCCAAACTTAAGAAATAAAACCATCTGTGCTGTGGATACTTAAAATTAGCTGTTTTCTAATTGCATTATGGTGTTGCATCGCAGTGAGCATTGCTGGGAAATACATCGTGCTGGTTCAGCTAAGTTTCTGATCCCTTCACACATAACACGTGCAACATTTGTGGACTCAGGAATGTGGAGAGGCCTATTTTTGCCTAGGCTCTGCTTTTTGGTGTAGCAGAGTGAAGAATGTAGGTAAGCCTTCCTCAACATGGCGTCGTCCAGATGGATCAACACCATATATCCAAGGGGTAGGTATGTGTGTGTGTATAAAAATTTTATTTATTTATTTATTTTTATTTATTAAATTTCTCACCTGCCCATCTGGTCAAGAATTATCTGCCCTTATTTTCCAATCCTATTTCCATTCCTCAAAACATATGCTCAAAAAGATCGCAATATTCCTCGCTTCCATTTTTTATCTCTATGTTATTACAAACATTAAAAACATAAATATATATAAATACATAAAACATCAATTGTGGGGAAGGCTCAGGTATCATATTCCCATCAATATATGGGAAGGCTCAGGTAGAGCTCTAAAAGCCATGAAAAGGCTGAATAATTCTTATCCCAGAACATTCTTTAACTTTCTTGATTGCATGTTAAAATAAAAAGTTTGGCAGCTCTTTATGCTAGTTTGATCCACAGTAGACAGAATGAAAAGGTAATGCTGGGTGTCTAGTTATGGATGTAGTTGATGCATTTTAATAACAGCTGGGCAAAAGAAAATACAAATACAAATAGAACTGTACAGGCTGAGAGGTTTTAGAAAATTTTAAAATGCAGATAAGGGAATGTAAAAACAAGACAGACTTTTTTGATGGTAAAAAGGAATATCAGATTTTAAAAATTAATGCTGAGCAGGTAAAGTCTGCATTTTTTTCCCCTGCCAATTCTCATTCAATTAAATGTGCAAGAATTGTGATATTTCTTGCAAAGGAGAAGAGAAATTCAGTGAAATTCTGATGGGATCGAGCAGTGTTTCTCGACCTTGGGAATTTTAAGAGGTGTGGACTTCAACTCCCAGAAATCCTCCTGTCTCCCAAGGTCATTCCCAGAGACCATTGCAACAGCTCAGCTCCCACTTATCTGCCTGACACTCTCTCCTGTCTAGATTCTGCCTGTCTTGTGTAACCCCCTGAGAGGGGATGTTTAGGGTCCCCACCCCACAAGAGACTAAAGGAGTGGCAACCAGAGGCAGACCTGGGAAGTGGTGGCCTTGGTATTATGGGATAGCTTCTTAACCCCCAACCTGCTGGCTTTCTATAAAGATGCAAAAAGGGTTTTGTTCCAGCAACGGCTTATGCACTACTGGTGCTGCTGCACGGCCTTTTCAATTTGATTTTAGTGTGTTTTTATTTGTTTATGTTTCAAGTTATGCCTTAATATGAATTTTATTGGGGAACTTTGGGATTTAGAGCTTCCCAGTAGTTCATGTTGTAAACCACAAAGTCTGCTTGAGTAGGTAGTATATATAAGTGTCTGGATGGCTGAATGAACAAACAAATACATAAATGTATTTCTTGCCATTTGCCATTATTAAGGCTTTCTATTTTCCCAATACTAATACTACATATTTTCCCTAATGATTAGGGAAATACTCTAACAAATACTGTCATTTATACATATAGGTTTTCCTTTCCTGTTGTTTTTTTAATCCAATCCAAAATTCAAATAACTTCTCTCTTAATTACATTTCTAACTAATAGTGTTCTCCACCCTCTCCCTGCATAGTATGATATAAAATTGTTTAATGTATTTTAGGGAAGGATGCTATTAAAAACAGCCTCTTTATTTTTGATTGAATGCTTCGTAATTGAATAGCATAATCACTAGCACATTAGGGATATCTGGAGTCTAAGCCTTGCGCAGTGAAGAAAAGCTTATCTCTCCCACATAGCTAAGAAAATCCTAAAATGCACAAAATTATGCATTCTGTTCCTGGGAGGAGGAGGGAGAGAAATGTTTATGGAATCCTGCAAACATTTAGCATTTCTATAATGCTGCCAGAACATTCCATGTCATTTGTCTCAATAGAACCTTACTATTTCATTTATGATTTACTTATTGATTGATTGACTGATTCAATTTCTATGGCCATCCATTTCAAACAAGTGACTCTGAGCAGTGAACAATCATGAAATCAATTAAAACCAAATACAACACGATACAAAGTACATAGAGCATCTGAGAAAAATCATAACCCTAGATGTCAATATAACCAGGAAATCGGGGCCTTAACACACTTTAAGGCCATTATCTACAGAGAAAATGCAGTTTAAAAAATCCATACCACAGTCCTGAAAAACAGTCAATGTCTAATTGTTTTTAGTAATGTGATGACTGTGAATAAAATTTCAATCTACAGCTGTATGCAGGGGTGGCCACATATGAGGTCAAAAAAGTCAAGATGGCAGCTGAGACTGATTGAAGCTGTCATCTTAGACTTTTTAAATCCCCTCTGCATGCAGGATGGTGTTTGCATCAACTTTCCCTCCTTAAAATTTCTATCTGTGGAAAGGAAAAGGAAAAAAAATATATAAAGGCTTGAAAGTGTTTAAAATTGTGGAATTCATCAAAAGGATAACGCTGCCATACATCAGAAATCTCAGAAACAACCACATGGCATCACACAAACCAACTAAAGCCCTCCAAAACATCTTAAGCAAACCAAAAGACCCAGCAGCCCAAGAAGAAAAAACAGGAGTCATCTACAACATACAGTGTAAGGACTGTAACAACCAATATGTAGGACAGACAGCAGAAGGCTAGCAGAGCACATCCATGAACACCAACTAGCAGTCAGAAGACACAGTGAAAACTCCTTAATCTCACAACACATGGACAGACTCAACCATAGTTTTAACTGGGAAACTGAGCATCCTAGATCAAGCTAAATCCAAAAATATTAAGGAATTCCTGGAAGCTTGGCACTCAGACAAATCAGCCATCAACAGTCAGTAGAGATAAACTACCTTTATGCACCATTCAAAAGAAACAATAAAAAAGCTAAGAAGGAAACCAAAAGACCAGAACACATCTCTTCGGCAGCCAACACCTAGATAAGCAGGGATTAACACCAGACAAACAATCAAGCAGAAAACAAAACCCTAATCAAGGAACTACTAAATAGACAAACAATCAGACAGGCAAAATATCAAGCAGAAAGCAATACCCTAATCAAGGAACTACCAAGGAGAAAATCACATCCCTACCAACGCTGGCAGGGCAAGCTACTTGTGATGGAATGGAATTATGAAGGCCAGGCTCAGAGAGATAAACATTTTCTTAGCTCCCCAGAAAAGCGTGGGAGGAACAAGAGGATGAGACTGGCACCTCCCTGAGGAATTCACACTGTTGTGGCTGGCTGACTTTGGGAGATGGGGTTTCAGTCTGGGAAAATTGATGTCAGGCCTAGCCCAAGGAACTCCAAGAGACAATGCAAATTCAGTCCAGTTATGTTTATTAGCTACAACCTCTAGCAAGAATCTTCCCAGACTGAAACCCCATCTCCCAAAGTCAGCCAGCCACAACAGTGTGAATTCCTCAGGGAGGTGCCAGTCTCATCCTCTTGTTCCTCCCACGCTCTTCTGGGGAGTTAAGAAAATGTTTATCTCTCTGAGCCTGGCCTTCATAATTCCATTCCATCACACTACTGTATATGAACAGGGAACAAACCCCACACTCACCAGCATTGATGATGTTACCTAGTTGGGTAATGAAACGTCTCCAAGCAAACTGCCAAGCTCAGAGAGCACCAGGGACTCCACAGTTCAACCCTGAGCTACATACATTCTCTTCTATTGTGTTTAAAATATTATTTCCTTCTCAAATTATGATTTTGGTATTTATGGAAGGAAAGAAGCAAGAATGTTGAGATTCCACACTTTGCTCCCCCCTCCCACCAATGATCTATACTGACGATACTGTGTGGGAGTGGTGTGGAAAGTTGTGTGCTGTAACTGGTTAAGAGAGAGACACAAGTTCTGGAAGTCCAAAATGTAGATGTTTGTTAAGCAGATGACACACAGTTCAGTTCAATATCTGGTAGATTTAAAATGGGAGCACTGTCCTTTGCATTTAATGGAGACGTTTTCTTAAAAAGCAATCCTTTCCAGCTGGCACAGGGATAGCAGAGATGGGACCTCTTTCCTCGCCCTGTTTTCTCCTTGACAAACTGCCACTCAAGTAATTAATTTCTCAATATAAT
This sequence comes from Python bivittatus, assembly GCF_059951505.1. Classification (NCBI taxonomy): domain Eukaryota; kingdom Metazoa; phylum Chordata; class Lepidosauria; order Squamata; family Pythonidae; genus Python; species Python bivittatus. The sequence continues at coordinate 10,059,078 of NW_028277125.1, read as the reverse complement.
TTTAACAGCAAATCTAAATTTAAACCCTTTGGTTAATTTCAGTCCCTTCTAGTCAGTTTCCAAAGGATTCCAGAAAGCTCATGATTTTTTTCATATCAAATTCATAGAGTAAGATCAAAACTGTACAGGCAATGGTTTTCCCTATGACACTCTATGGAAGTGAAAGTTGGATTTTAAAGAAGTCAAGTAGAAAGTGTATTGATGGTTTTAAACTTTGGCATTGGAAAGGACTCCTGAGAATATCATGGACAGCCAAAGAAAGAAACAACTGGATCACAGAACAAATCAACCCAGAATTCTTACTTGAGCCACAAATGAACAGGTTCAAATTGTCATACTTTGGACACATTTCTATAATGGTGAAAAAGGTGGAAGGAAACAGAAGAAGATCACAATCAGCATTAAGGTGGAGGGACTCGATTACAGCAGTGATGGAGGCACTGCTGGAAGACCTGAAGGACCAGGTTGGGGGCAGATCTTCCTGAAGAAAATCTATCTCTGAGTCATGGTGTTAAGAATCAACACTGACTTGATGGCACATAATCAATCAATATGTAGAGTGCACTTTTCCATGGTAGTATGACATAGGTGAAACAAATACTGGTAGTTCCTGGGTTAAGAACACCCAGTTTACAGACGATCCGTAGTTAAGAACAGAGCCTATTGTAGCAAAATTTGAGTTAAATACACAATGGTTCGAGTTAATTACACAATACTACTTATACAGTATTATACAATAATATTGTTCTGGCTTACATGCAAATTTGACTTAAGGACAGACCTTGGGAACAGAACTCGTTCTTAAACTGGGGACTACCTGTAGAACCAGAGGTTTGAAACACATTGCATTTGGCAATGTGTAGAAAACTGTCTACAAGAACTGTCATAAATGCAGACAGGGTAAAAAGTGAACATTTGATGGAAAATGTCATTCAGAAAGAAGCCAGGATGTGTGTTCTGTGAGTCAGGTAAATCACATACTGGTGACATATAATGCTTGTTACATAATATGAAAATGCTCATAGACTTCTCATACATTTGTCTTTCTCAAGGTCACTTGCAGTGTCAAAAATCAGTGACAAGAATGATCGTGCAGAAAAGTAAAGGAGAAAATAGTTAACAACTTCCTTTCCATGCTTTTGTTGCTCTAAGAATTGTGTTTATACAGAACTGGAATAGACACAGGGAAGTCTTCAGCTTGAAAAAAAAAATTACTTTGAAATTGTTGAAAGGAATGAGTTACAATTCAGGTACTAATCAGACAGCACAATGCCCAACAATGACCTCTGCTGCATTGTATATCATACTACTTTACAAGCACCTTAGGATATTGTGAGGAAAGAAAATTGTAAGTTGGGTAGGGGTAAGTTGAATGTAATGAAAATGGATCACTTAAGAGTGATTATACAGGGTCAGGAAGGAATGTCTGATGTTGAGATGGCCTGAGAGAGAGTGGATGTGGAGTGACTCACAGGTGGGGAAGGAGGAAATAAAGGAAGTTGTGTTTTTTTCAGCTGTGTTCTGTTGCTGCGACCCCAACACCTGGACTAGTTAGTAAAGTAGCAGGATGAAAATAGGGGTGATCCTGCTGCACAAACATAAAATTATGTGTTTGGCAATCACCCCATATTATATATTTGCAAACATAAAAGTACTTTAGTGCCCTAGGGAGAGGATCCTGTAAGGGTAGGAGATACGAGAAGAATAAGAAAAGTATCACCTTAGCAAAAGTCATAGCAGCTAATGGATCTAGAATGGTATCAAACCAATGCCTATTCCTATTTCGGCTTTGGCCTCCAAACAGAGGGTTTGCAGGGTTACTGGATTTGGTTTATATCTCAATACCTTAAACCCATGTACCCCAAGGCAACAGAGATGTGATCAAAGGAGATGATGCTATTAATTTGGATTCCAGTACTCCAGTTCAGCTTCCAGGTTACAGCCAGGATTGGTTTGTGTGCTTAACTTTAAGGAAGCTGTACTCTGGAGTGGCCCTCTTTATCTTTGAGAAAGGTTCTTAGAAAACCCCTTGCTTGAATTACAGCAAAGGAACATACAGTGGTACCTCGGGATACGAACGCCTCTACTAACGAACTTTTCGGGTTACGACCAGCTCCGGCCACAAAAATTTACCTCGATGTGCGAACTCCGCCTCGGGGTACGGTCATTTTTCCACCCTGACACATGGTCCGCGGCCATTTTTCCGCCCCTGACACGTGGTCCACGGCCATTTTCCCGCCGCGCCACGCAGCGCCCGGCCGTTTTCCCACCATGCCGCGCGGTGCCCGGCTGTTTTCCCGCCCCGCCGTGCGGCACCCGGCCGTTTTCCTGCGGCGCAGCGCCTGGCCGTTTTCCCGCCCCTGACGCGTGGTCCACGGACGCCAGAACGGATTAACAGTAATTACATTGAACCTTATGGGAAAATTTGCTTCGGGGTGCGACCAAATTCGGAGGGCGGAAGAGATTAACCGGATTTACATTGAACCCTATGGGGAAATTTGCGTCGGGTTACGACCAACTCGGGATACGCCCAGAGTCACGGAACGGATTAAGTTCGTATCCTGACGTACCAGTGTATTGTTTTGAGAATACTATTGTCACATCTACGAGTATATACACTGCAGGAAGCATCTATAAATGCTTAAATATAGAATTGCTTTCCACAACCTCATTGACACTAAAAAGAAGTGAAGAAGAACACCTAAGTATGAATAAAGTACGGACCTTGAGTGATCAACCTCATGCATTAAAATTGGTATTGTTAGAGTATACAAACAAGCACAACATTTTGCCAAATAGGCACTGTATTGCACAAAGTATAGAAGCTAGTTTGAAACAGAAGTTGTTGTCATTTCTATCTAATTGTCCTTTTTGCTTTGTTTTCTTGGGCCTCTATTTAGGTTTATCTTATTTATTTATTTATTTATTTATTTATTTATTTATTTATTTATTGAATTTCTCCCCCGCCCATCTCCCCCCAATGGGGGAACTCTGGGCGACTCACACAGAACATTAAAACCATAAATATATATAAATACATCAAACATCAATTTAAAAACATTTCTAAAAAAGGAAAAGGAAAGTCCAAGAAGATGAAAAATCTGGGGCTGAAGACAGCAGGCCTCTATGGGGCTAGCCATCCCCATGCTTGAGGTATTCCCTCCCCACCCCAGGCCAAGTGGCAGAACCAGGTCTTCAAAGCCCTACAGAAGGCCAGGAGTGAGGGGGCCAATCGCACCTCCGGGGGCAGAATGTTCCAAAGAGCAGGGGCTACTGCAGGGAAGGCCCATATATATGAATAATGTTGGCGTAAATTGTGTTGTTCTTTCTGTGCTACTCAATGTAGACACTGCTATCACAAGTCTCCTTTTGGTTGCTTTGGCCCCTCTACAATGTTGCACATCTGAGGGGGAGGGAAAGAAATAGGAGAATGTGGTGGTGAAAAGTACCCCCCCCACACACACATGTAAGCTATATTTACTACCAAACCTATGGGATGCCTCCCCCAATACATATGAACTACTTAAAGTGCCCTCATAAGAAAACATTCACAGCAAGCTGAAGTGACCCTGAGTCACCACAGGGAGAAGACTCAGTCAGGAACTGGTGGCCCAGTAAACCATGCTGTTTCTATTCACTGACCATATCTCAAAGATAGTATGTATGGCTAACATGCTGACCTGGTAGGAAGGAATAAATAATAACAAGGTCATACGGATGGTTTATCTAATATATTCCAATGTCACCCTGTAATTTCCACTGTCTTGTCTTTGCAATGCAATATAAGCTCTGGTTCTGCTTTTGCTCAGGGCTGCTCAGCTTTGCTTGGAGCCCAGGATATACTGTGTGCATGTTAATAACATTATGTGGTACCTTCAAAGTGATCTGGTTGCTTTAGGTGAGCCAGGTTTTGCCCACAACAATATACTTTAATGTTCTTCATAACTTGTGGGCGTATGAAATATTCAATTCACATACAAAACTAGCAGGACACAGACAAGGATTAGTAGACCTTTCCACAGGCTACCTTGCTAGAGGAAGAGTGTTTCTGACATCCTTGCTGACAGCCAAGATCTGGCTCTTTCAGAGAGTTGGGGAAGATGAGATGCTCTTGAAGCAGTAACATCAGGGGACCATGTTATGAGTTTATTGATATGCTCTTTGTGGTTTGGGATTTGATTTAATTCCATTTGAACCTTAATATTGTAATGAAGAATGTAAGCTGCTCAGAATCATCACTTGATTGGAAAAGCATATAAGCCTTATATATAATTTAAAAAAAAAACCCAGTCATTTACTCCTTACACATTTACTTATATTCTAATATGGGCCATACTTCTGCGAGTATCAACCCCTCTGGGGGCATTTAATTGCTGAGGGTTTCAATGTTGAAAGCAAAGCATTGCTTACGTTACCTTACACTTTTATGAATCCCCATTTCTAAATTTTTTAAAAATTATTACAATATTGCAATTGTAAAAGAGAAAAATAGAGAAAACAATATGTAAAAACAAATTAAATGAAAAATGATAATATCCAACAAACAGGAAACTATAATGCCAAAAGAAACAAAAATTAAAAATAATAAAATATTAAACAAACAGAAAAAAACCCCATAAAAATTGACATACAGTAGTAGATTAATATAAATCTTCTAATACATCACACATTCATTTAATAAGTTAATAACAATGTATCAAATTGTGCATAAAAATGTATAGTCTTGCATAATAGTATGAAATATATGCCAAAGGGTAATGTATTGTGTCTTTTGATTAGGAGAAAAAATATTTTTTAAAAATAGATAAATCACACAAAAAATATTGATCTGTTTTTGATATCCAGGATAATCATACTTTTTCAGTCTCTTAATATACTTCTTTTGGCTATTCCCCACATCTGATATAACTAATACTCCTCAAAAACAGTAAAATTACACAATTTTGTAATATAATTCAAAGTAACATTGACTTCTTCAACTAGAAAACATTTACTTACTACTTATATACATTATGATATTCTATTTACCTATCTTATGATATTCTTCCAAAAAGAAACCAAAACTGGACATGACCAGATCATATGAGTTAATATATCATCACATCTCTTACATTGCCAACTAAAAAACCCCCCTATATTCCACCCTTTCTGATACATTCTTTGAGGAATTCAATAGATTTGGAATAAAATCTTTTGGTGAATTAATTTCAGTTTCAAGTCCAAAGAAGCAAACTTAATATTTTTTAAAAGTTGGATCCATTGATGTTCCATCATCAGATATTTCAGCTCTTTATTCCATAAGTCATAAATATCAGTAATTTCAATCATAAAGGTATTTTTCAATTTCCGATATAATTTCAAAGTCAGTTTGATTGCAGAAACAGACTCAATAACAATGGTAGCATCTCAGGATACTTCAAGTTAGCTAATCCATCTGGTCTATATTTTGAAATCAAAGCACGTTTGAGTTGATTACATTGCCACTGATGTGTATTGACTGATTACGTGCCATCAAGTTGTAGTTGCTGAAAATCCTTAAAATAATAATTACAATTTCACTGATTTTACAGAATTGTGCATTGCATGTTGTAGTGACCAGATCATCACTGCAGTAATGGGCTTGAGGATGATCTTTCTATAGCTACATGTAAGCTGCTAAATCATTTTAGTATAATGGCCAATCATTATACTAAAGACTGACCAGTTAAGACAGGGGTCGGGAACCTATGGCTTGCGAGCCAGATGTGGTTCTTTTGATGGCTGCATCTGGCTCGCTGCCAAATCTTTAATAAAAAAAATAACGGGGTAAGGCTTAGGACACGTCTTCTATCCGCCGAGCGCAGGCCACGCCCTCCTCCGCATCGCATCCGCATCCGGCATCCTTGGGACTCACCCTACCTTGCCCCGCAGCATTCGCGGCGGAACAGGCCTGGAGCCGCATCGTCCTCCACAGGCAGCCGCAAATCAAGGCCCCGGCTTCGGCCTAGCTCCCGTCGGCGGCCCATGCGAATGCGATCCGGGTGCACCGGTTTGCATCCTGCTTCCGCTGCCCCTGCTCTGTTGGGTGAGTCCTCATCTTGGGCTGGCCCCGTTTGTGGCTCCAACGAGGTACGAGACATATTTCAGGCACAGTGCCACTTTCCACCAGTGGCCGAAAATCGAGCCCCCGGCTTGGGCCTAACCTCCTCGATGGCCTGTAAGGGTCCATCCCACCAGCTACACCCGCAATTGGCTACCCTGCCTTCATTACCTCTGCCCTGCCCCACGGACCACTACCTGGGGTGGTATCCTCCTCACCTCAGTCAGCTAGCTAATTGCAGAAACCCTTTTATTGAAGAAGATGCCTAAAAGTGTTGGTCTTACATAAAATGCACACATTTACTTGTATTTAGTTTTAAACATATTGTATGGCTCTCACGGAATTACATTTTAAAATATGTGGCGTTCATGGCTCTCTCAGACAAAAAGGTTCCCGACCCCTGAGTTAAGAGGAAGTGAACTGAATAATAAAAAGTCTTGGACTACTGGCAGCAAGTGAAAACAAAACTAGGCACAACATCATCCTTCATTTGCTTAGATTCAAGGGAGGCAAAAGCAAACAAATAGAATTGCATAAATGACAGAGAAAAAAAATCCTCATTCTCATTTGCAATCATTGATTTGAATAACTGTGCTACCATCTTGGACAACAATGACTACTTCAGGAAAAACTTCAGGTATCCATTTTCTGTCCAATACCAAGGTGGCAGAGGGCAGCCCTTCTTCAAAGCCTACTTCCAAATTCAATTTCTAGGAAGGGTTTTCATTTGGATCAGGCCTGGAGCCAGAAGGCATAGGGGGAAGGGCATAAATGGAGAAATTAATTTCAAGCATCCTGGGATGGCAGGAAACTCTTGTCCATACAACTTGTCGGAACCATGGCTTCATTGGAATGGACTCTTCACCACACCACAGCCTCCTGACTTCAAGGGCATTGGGGTGTAGATGGACAGTTAAGCAGTGGTGCCCACCAAGGGGGTCAAACAGGTCATTTTACAGAAGGGTGGCACCACTGTGAGGCAACCTTCCCCTCTTTTGTTCGAGTGTTGTGATATTGCATATATGTCCCGAGGGGGCAAAAGTTGTAGCGCAACCGCACAATGCTGCTTTCATCCTTTTGACAAAACCAACAGGATACCCATGGAGTTAAGGATTAATCCTGTGTCTATCACTCTGTTCCCCCCTCTCTCACCTTGCCTATGAGACTAATCTCAGAATCTCAGGTCCCTTCTTTCTGCCTTCATTCCAGGCAGGCACACAGAGCAGATGCTGTTTGATTCTCCTCCTGGTATTAGGTGGTTAGCTAGTTGCCTATTTCTATAATGCATTTCCTTAAATAAACTTTCTGTTTCAGTCATCATTGATCATGTTAGATCCCCACTCTCATGTGCTTACACACATGAGCAAACACTCTTTCCAACACAATCATGTTCCTGATTCCAAAATGAGTGTGGTCTGTATTTGCTTCCCTAGAGCTCACCAACTGCTTGGATGTATTGTTTGATGCAATTAAAAAGTCAGTTACCTCTACTTTCTGGGTTAACACAATTCAGTGAACATATGGTTTGGTTTACAAACAGTCTGGCCTGAAACACGATTGGCTATTTTTTTGTTTAATGTGTCATGTGAACCTTCCAATAAATGTGTTGAGGACCAAGGTATTTCTCTTATAATCAGACATAATCACTACTCTACAGTAGTTTAGTTGGCTCATTATCAGATTGTGTTTTTAACTAATGTCCATAGTTGAGTTGAATGCAAATGGCCTGTTGCATTAGATGATATCTAGTTCTAATTAAAATAATTCATAAAATGCCAAGAAATACCTCAACAGCAGCTTTAGCTCGTTCGAATTCCTCTTCCAAGGAATGATTTCGGGATAGGAGTGCTCCTCCCCAGCGTTGCTCTTTGGTTGACCGAGCCTGGAAGAAAAATGCAATAACAAAATATGGCAAGCTGGGGGATGATATTCATTGAAAGAATCAGAATCAGTTAATGCTTAGAGTTAAGCTTAAGTTTGGATCTGGAATAAAATAAAGATGTTGTCATATTGAGCTCATCTCCTGGTGATTACATCTATACAGTTTTCTTACCAGCACTGAGACGTGGTTTTATTTATTTATTCAAATGTATTATAGCTGCCCAACTCCAGTGGACTCCTGACAATAGTTTGTTATTCCCTTCTTGTAGGATTAACTGGCCTCAGTAACTGGCATAAGCAGAGCCATGTTATAGTCTTGGAGTGTAGTGTCTGGGTATTGGCCATCCAAAAGAAATTTAACATACAATTCATCAGGGCATGCAGAAACATTCCTATTCAGAGGCACAATATTATGCTGTTATGCTTATCTGTATAAAAATTATAATAAGGCAGGATGCGCTCCAGAGATTCATTGGTATCTAAGCCATGAGAGCAATTTATGTCACTGTAGGAGATGCTCCTGAATCTGCCTTCTAATACTGCTGAAGGAAATATTTTACATTGTGTAAATGCTCTGCGGTGTTTGGGAAAAGTGCATATTATTCTGAATATAGTTCAAAGTACTTTGCTAGATGAAAGCTGGAATCATGGCTGGCTACAACAATATTTGTGGCCAAAGGCCAAACTTTGTCTTATTGTTAACCTCTACCAGTCTCCACTTTACTTGAAGCCTTTGCTTGATCACAGCTCAGTTCTCTTATCAACAACAGTGAAGCCCATATTGAATATTTTTCCACTTTGACCAGGCAGTAGTGATTTGTCAGTACCTGCTATTCCTGGCTTCCTCCTTTGTTCAGCCTCTTTCTTTGGATTCATCCCATGGGAAGAAGTACAATGCAAGTTTATAAGCCCCTTTTCATTAAAATAAAATCCCTTTCTGAACTCATGAACACAATGAAAAGAAATTTCCACTTTCAGTGCAAGGAAAAGCAATGGAGTGACCTAAAAATGTTGGCTTTGCAAAGATCCTGATCTTATACTTGTCTGAGGTCAAACTCATTAACCAGATGTCTTTCTGACAGAGGGTGGCAACTGCATCTTCTTACCTTATTCTACTTTGGATCATTATTATTCTCACAGTTACTCAGCTGCATAAAACACTGAGCTAGCTGTGGGGTTTTTCTTTGGGAGGATGAAAATGATCTGCTGATCTTAGGTTGAGCACTACTGAACAAGAAACAGGTTAGAGCAGTGTTTCTCAACCTTAGCAACGATAAGATGAGTGGACTTAAAGATGCTGGCTGGGGAATTCTGGGAGTTGAAGTCCACTCAACGTTGCCAAGGTCGAGAAACACTGAGTTAGAGGATGCTACCTCACAATTCTCAGTTGATTAGGATGACACCAGAAGTGATACCGTGTAATAGACGCACAGGGGTATAAGCAGGTATGAAAGATGTTGCCTTTATGGATCACTAGACTGTTTAATATTCATAACTGTTAATCTCAGGACTAGGCTATCTGGAATGCAGATGGTTTCTGTAGTACTGCTGAGCATATAATGACTGGAAATGGCCTCTATAAACAGCATGTTACGAGCTACGTTCATGCACATTCAACATATTCAACCAGTCTATTCTTCCCTTAATGTTGGGTACTTTATGCACCTATAGAAGGAGAGCCGGTGCACCATAGTGGCTAAAAGATATCCCTAGTGCCTGGCTTGAATTGATCTTAAGCAAACTCAAGTCCTTGCAACTGCATTTACAGAAGGGTGATTCCTGTTCATGTCACTGCTGCATTACTCAGATACTACTATGAAAAAAGTATCTCCCAAATTCATAGTTGCTATGCAACGATCACTGGTTTTTTAAAATGCGGATTTCATTTTTGTTACGTTAAGTATGCATGCCCTTAAAGGCTGCCAATCAATCAATCAGTGAATCAAAATCAATCCATCAAGACTTAAATCTGACATCATCCAACATACAGTTTTTAGGTGGACCTTCTTCAAGAGTCTTTGATCTTGATGCAACATTCTTAAATGTGCACTAATTTATATGAACTTTTCTAGCTGGGGACAACTGACCCCAGTGTTTGATTGACTGACTGATTGATTTACCATCAAAATAATACCTGTTCACTGCTGTTTTGAAGAATGGATCAACCCTCCTTCAGGGTAACACTGAACGATTAATAAATGTTACCCCAATGTGCACTTTCAGGTATCTGTGTTTGGGAGATAACATCTGCAAATGACATGGCTAGAGTAAGATCCTTACTCTAACATTAGCAGGATGTTACTCTTAACATTTATTAACCCAGAGAAGATGCACTGTAATCTCAACGCTGACAAGAACAGTGGACAAGAAAGATGACCTTAAGGAATTGCAGGAGGTGATCTGTTCTATTCTTGGCAAAGGGAGCTGTCTATTGCTTAGCCAGATAATGAGGCATGTGCATGGGGGTTACAGTTCAACGTAAAGAATATAATTTGCCTTGGATGCGCAAATGCACTATGCAAGAAAAGGGGATGCTCCTTATTTAAACGTTTCTAAGAAGTCAAGAGAAGACAGAGCCTTTTTCAGATTACTGGAATAATACAGATAACAACTACCAGAGGACTGCACGCATTTCCTTAGGTAGGCTCTGCAAAATGTTGTGGGGTAATGGGTGGAGAAGGTCTTGTCTTATCCAAAGAGAAAAATTATACTCATCAAATCCAGTGCAATCAATGGCATTTAATCAGCCTCAGAGCACAACCATACTACTATCTCTTCCAATCAGGCCAAAGCGTTGGAAGTGAACTGCAATTGTGGCCAACCTCAAAATGTGGAGAGCCTCTGAAGTCAATCAGTGCTTGACTCCAGCTGACCAGCAGTCCAGGCTCAAGCTATCATTGGCAAAAAATCAACTCACCCCCCCACTGCTTACCAAAGGAAAGAAAATGCCACCTGCACAAAGCTCTCCTGGAGAAATGCCCTCAGCACACACGGAACGACAGCTTAACCGTTTGAACCTACTTACTCAGTGATGACCTATGAGCTTACTTCAAATAAATACATGCAAGAATTACAATAATTCTTTGCAATTAAAAATAGATCCTGGGCTGCTTTTTTAAATGCACACTATAAAAAAAAAATAACACTAAATGCCAAATACTATTAATATTACTAATTGTATTAGTACTGATGCTGATATCAGGATTAATGTTATTGATTTGCAAAATATTAATACAATCTGCATGGACTGGAATACCAAAAGGACAATTCTGACCTGCTTCAAAACATGACTTGTCTAAATAAATGCAGTCTCTTACCTTTGGTGCAGGGGCTAATTCTAAATCTGTGCCTGAAATAGATTCCAATGCGGTTTTAGCGGTGGCCAGCTCAGGCTGGGACCTGTTTTCTGCCGACCTACCAAAGAACAGAACTGTACATCTTCAGATTGCAAGAAACATGCAAATAATGCTAAGGGCCTTACATCAATCCTTAATTCGTGGTTCTAAGCCCTTTCACAGCAAACTGCTCTGCAGGAATAAAAATATGTTGGACAGCAGAAATACAAGAGGGGCCCTTGAGTTCTCAGGGTTTGAGTGAGGGTAGAGGAGAGGATTGTGTCCTTCCCCCTCATTTACACATTTTGTTAAGAGAACTCTACTGCAGATTCTGAGAGAGGTGAATGTGGAAAAACAACCACATTCTGATTGGTATATTGGTTAAGGAATTGTCCATTTGGTAAGTTCATAAAACTTACAAAATGTGCACCTTCTAACTTTTAAAAATATCTATCTCTATCATCTCTATCTATCTCTATCATCTCGATCTTTCCATCCATCCATCCATCCATCCATCCATCCATCCATCCATCCATCCGATTTCTAGACCAGCTAACTCTCATGACTCTGAGAAGCTTAACATATACAAACAGTAAAAAATCAAAATAAAACCCAAAGGCAGATTGTTTCATCTGAAGGGAACAGCAACTAACTCTCTCCCACACCCACAGTGATAAAAACAGATGCTCCCCCCCCCCCCGCATCACCCTAACCCAAGGCCGGGAGGGAAGAACCAAGTTTCTAAGGCTCTTTTAAAGGTGGGTAAGGTGAGGTGGGGGGGGGGGGGATGCTGTTCCAGAGGGCAGGTCCTGCCTCCTTGGTCCTGTTAGATGATGTTGCTTAACTGATGAGACCAAAGTGACCAACTCTGTCATGATTGTACAGTGTGAACAGCAATCATATGAGACAGATGGTCCTTCAGAGAATTAGGCCCTATACCATGGAGGGTTTTAAAGGTGACAGCCAGCAGCTTGAATTGCACCCAGAAGTAATTGGTAACTAGTGCAGTTCACAGAGCAAAGGTGTTATATGATCATTGCATGGCCCACGCATCACTGCTCATACTGTGGCATTCTGGATCAACCATAGCTTTTGAATAGTTTTCAAGGGCAGCCCCATGTAGAGTCCATCCTCAAGGTGAGTGAGACACAAGTGACTGTAAGAATGAGCCCATAGATCTTAACTAGCACGGTAATTTGTTTTCTGACTATTTTACAGATCATGTTCAACTTGTAATACTAACAAGCATCTCCCTTGGTTCTCCTCTTGTAGCATATTATTATGCAATGCACACATGACTTGTGTGCACGCACACAAACATACATCTTTCCCCCACATCAGTTTAGACATTACTCCTATCTCAGGGCTGGGCTTTTCCTTGCTTTCATATTTGTTTGGGTGATCGGCTTACAGGCATGGTATTCAACCAAACTGCAAGTGTGGACATGGTAGGCTATGGATGGTGTACGGCTAAGTATTTGACTACAGGTTGCCCAGAATCTGTAGAATGGTACAGATACAGGTAGAATGAGATAGGATGGTTCATCTCTCCTAATGATAGGATTGGCCCTCCAGAGAAAATTAAAAACAAAATTACCACACAAATTCTTTTGGAGGAGCTTTAGAGGATGATGATTTTCTCTCAGGGGCTGGAGAACCTTTGCTGGCTCTTTCTCCACGATGCTTGACTTCATCCCATTTTTCTAGTTGTGCCTGAATATTGACTGAATAAGGCAAAAGAAAATGAATTCTTGTAAGAAAAGCAAAGATCAAGTCTTTTTCCAGCTGAGCTTGACTCCTGGTAGTTTTCTTGGCAACAACAACACAGGAGTGGTTTGCCATTGCCTTCTTCCACAATGTTCACTTGACTTCCTAGTCCAGCCTATACCTCTGGACTGGAATGGTGATCTTCCATCCAAGCATGAATCAGGGCCAACCCTGAATGCCTTTTCCATTTCAGAAAGGTTAGTTAAGTGACTGCAGGGAAAGCACATCTCAGAAATAGATTTCTTTCCCTTGAAACCAATCAAGTGAGGAAATTGTCACAAGCCCCCTCCACTGTGAGTTTTACATATGTTGCTGCTGCAGTAGAGAATACAATAAATGCATTCACACAATACACTTAACCAGTTATGGGATAATGACTTGGTGGGTGCATTCACACCAACTGCTAAATTTGGTTAGAGTTAAACTTAGGTACATTTTCTTTGGCTTTGGGTGAAGTGCAAACCCAGCCAGGTTAGTTCATTTATGGTTCAATATAATGTGCACACTCAGAAAATGGCTTAATTTAATAACTTAAGCTTGTGTGAACACAATGAAGTAATCTCAAAGACCAGCAAATGAACCAGAGTAACAGGATGAAGATTGTCTCTGAGAAAGAATGACCTTTTTCCTGCTCCATAAAACCAGCAGAGGAGAGTCTTAGAAGAGTTGCAGATCATCAGACACCACTACAGTGAAGGCCCTGCTTTTCTATAGCTGCTTTTTCCAACTGGATCCCTTCCACGTGTGTTGAACTACAACTCCTATCATCGTACTCTAGACAGAAACATAGGACTTTTAATCTAGCCCACCTGAAGGGTACCAGGTTGTGAAAGGGTGCTGTAAAGACTAATATATAGAGGAGAAAGAATCATCTGTAGGTCCTCCTTAGAGGCTTTTAAATGTCACCTTCCTCAATCTTCACATGAGTGCTCCAAGTTCTGTGGTAAAGTTCTTTGGTGTTAAAAATAACCATCATTATTTGCACCTGTGAAACGGTGAGAGATATTATTTCCTATGCTTGAAGACTTCTCCATCCCAAGGGGTGAATAGGCTAAATATTAGGTTAGCTCACCAGTCTGTATCCCAACTTGGACCCCAAATGTCCTTAGTTCAAGTCTTATAGTCCAAAAGGACCTTTTAGAAGAGACCCCCCCCCCAAAATAGAGTGTGGGAAGAGCAAAGCAAATTGAATAGATTGAATAGATTATAGCTTCCCATCAAGAATATGAATGCCCAGTGGCATCCTCTAGAAAAAGGCAGGTCAAAACTGGCAAGATGGCAGATAACACATTGCAATCCAGTGCTCTATCTATCATCTTCCTGATCTTGACCCCTTTTGCTGGAGCTGCTACATACCTAAATCCAATGATTTCTCTGGACCCTTGAGTGGTTGGATTTTCTGCTCAGCATCCACACAGATAAGATCTGGTTTGTCTGTCTTCCTTCTGTGGGTTGGCCCTTTCAAGGTCTCCCCTCTCGAGGAATTATCCCGCTTTTTCAGTTTGCTTTGGGTTTGAGAAACAGGTTCACTGAGGTCGAGGAGATCCAACCCTGTTGACAGAACTATCAGAACCATTGTGAAAAAAGAGACATTTTAATATCTTCTCAGTGCTTTGTAATAACAAGAATGTTTGAAAAGGAAGCTGAATTTCCCTTCCCATTCCATTCAAGGTGGAATGCAAACTAAATATAACGTAGGATAATTGTCCGTGTGTGCGTATGCGCACGTTGACAAGCGAGGGGAGATTTCTGTATCTCAAGTTTGTTTGTTTTTGTTTTGTATGAATTTTATTAAAAGTTTAAAGAGAGGATAAAAACTAACAAAAACTAATACGGAATAAAGAAAACAAAGAAAGAAACAGAAACAGAAAGAGGAAAAGATAAAAGTGCAGAAAGAAAGGTAAAAAGAAATAGAAGAAGCTTCCGATTTCCTTTTCAGCAAATTCAAGTATATCTCAAGTTTGGATTGAAGAAATAATGCGAATAGGGAAAGGATTTGGTTATTCCTCCAGAGAGCGACTCTGATTCAAATCTCCTCTTGCACACATGATTTAAGTTAATTATAAACAAGAAAAATTACCATATTTACTTGTTATACTTTCCAGCTCATAGCAGTTCTGTACAAATGATTTACATAAGGGAATTAGCTCAGGGGCTCCATTAAATCTCACCCCACTGACCAAAATCAACCATTCTTCTTTTAGCTATTTATTTTGTTCCGGATAATCAAATAATTTCGTCAATTAAAAACTTGTAGTATGGTTGTCCTGAAATTCTCTTTCCTTGGCTATGCTACTGAAATGGCTGGCCACTGTCTTCTCCTGCAATGGCTCTGATTTCCCAGTGGGGCCACTGAGCCCAGGGTTCCTGGAGGCTTCCCATGAAAATACTAACCAGGTGATCCTGCTTAGCTTCTAAGCCCACAGGAGCCAGATACTGTCACTTTTGCTAAGCCAATAATTCTAATAGTTATAATATTATGTTTATAAATAATGATAATTTGTTCATCCTGTCTAAGAGGAGAGGGTTAGACAAATGAAATTTCGTGCTCTAACCCTAACCCTGATACCTGGAGAAGGTGGAAGCACTAAAGGCTTCCCAAAAGTGTGCAGAGATGTAACCTCAGCTACTGGTCCTAATTATCAAGTAATTTTCCTCAGAGTTAGTCAGCTTGTGATTTCATATCAAAGGTTAGTGGGGACCTGAATTAATGTAAAAAATGAATATGACAAAATTGTTGCAAAAAGCAGTCCCTTGTTAAGGAGACACAAGGATTCAGTTAAAAAAAAAATTATTATATATATATATATATATATGATTCTAAATAAAGGAAAAACAGTTGTGCACATATTTAATTATTTCATTTTCCACATGTTTTAAGAGCCTGCATTAATTAGGAATGCACAGGCAGATAATGGTCTAGTACTAAAGATGGAATTAATGAAATCTATGCTGTGAATTTACGTAATTTTTATTTTTATTTTCTTCTCGGCTATTTTCTCTTTATACTTTTTTAATCTTTCAAAATCATCTCCTTTGACTTAAGAAAGATCCAAAGTGAAATCTAAGCACTTTGAAAGCCTGTTATTTCAGGGGAAGGCTTCAAATCTCATGGTCAGTTTTGACTGACTATTCCTGGGGCAGAACTTTCATGTTCTCATATTTGGGATTTTGTTTATCATGATAGGAATAAAGACATTTGTCAGGTAGGGTTTAACCTTATATTACAGCATGGCCAATTTCAAAATACTTGAAGATTCACCTTGGAGATGAAGAAGTAAGCAATTTAAAAGAAAGGGGCAGTTATAAGAGTAGCACAAAGGTCACATATTTTGGGATGCTCGTGTTAAATTAGATTGGAAGGCAAAGGTCCTTGTGGTTTTGAAGATTGGAGATGTGCTGCTTTAAGAGACAGTCCGGCCATCCTCATTCCTCAGCATAGCTCTTACAGAGTTCCCAAAGCTGTTCCTGAAGGGTTTTGTTTCACTCTATGTTAAGTCATTTTTGGGGTTGGCATGATACGTGGGCCATGTTCATCCAACACTTAACCAGGGGTGGTAATGACTTAGCAGATTCATGAGCACAATATGTAATGTCTAGTTTTAACTTTGTCAAGGGGATTGATTGTGTGTGTGTGTGTGTATGTGTGTGTGTGTGGTTTAATGCACAGTGCAGTCTTAGTTGGTTTGATCAGTCTATGGCTTAATGTATTTTGGGTACTAAGAAAGTGGGTTAATGCTGTGACATGGTTAAGTATGTCATAGGCACAGCCATTGAACCATAAACTAAGTAGGTTGGAGTCACTCAACATGCATAAATAAAAATCAAGCTGCAACACTACCCAAGCATGTTGTGTGAATGCAACTGTTAGATCTTTAATTTGGCCTGGTTAAGCATCTGGAATAAACACAATAGCGGAATGTGATTTTCAGTAGCAAAAGTTTGAGAAGAAAGGATTTATACTACTCTTTCCCACTGAACTTTAAAAGTCTTTGATTTTTAAACCAGTGACATGCAGATGGTGAGATAACCTAATTATAGATACTCTGCTTTGTGGTCATTTTCATCTGCAGTAGTTTTAAGTGAACCCCTAAAATTGCATAGTTTGATTACAGCAAATTATTCCCATGGTCCATTTATTGACTATAACATGCTTCAAGCAGAAATGAGGTGGTAAACACAGGTTTATCAAAGTACAACATGAGTCGTATTATAAGCAATTTTTCAGTTTGTCCAAATCCCATTGAGCCATTTTTATAAATATCAACCAGAAGACTGCTTTTTGCTTTTAAATAATTAAACAGAAGACTGGCATGATGACAAATTCATTGTGTAAATGTGCATCAAAATTTTTGAAAATCAGGTAGAAGGAATCAGCAAGAAAGAATACCATATGCGTGCTATTTTTAAAAGATTGGAACCATATTTACAATTGCTGAGGATTGAATCCTACAGTAGGACTGACCTGTGAGCAGGCATGCACACTAAAAGTAGCAGTGGCGCAAGTCTTAAAATCTGTGTAGTTAAAAAAACAGTGAAGCGACTTCATCATTCTCTGGCCTTACCTCACCTGTCACTCAGGTAAATGAAAGTACATGGTTTTCTCTTTGGATGACCTTTTTTTTAAATAGTAATTTTATTAAAAATTACAATTACAAAGATAAAAACTAATCCAAACTAAAAAAAGAATAAAAATAAAGAAATAGAAAAGAAAGCAAAAATAAGAATATAGTAAAAAAAAAAAAGAAATATATAAAAATGTGACTCCCCCCTTCATCACAAGTATAAACGATTTTAGTAACTTATCACCTCCTCTTAAAATACAACAAATGATCTCTTCTTCCCATATCCCATCTCTTATCTATAAACAAATCCTTAAAGCCTCGTCATTTCACTCCTGACCAGCAAAAGTCCATTAAGGGTTACTAGAGATAACATATCTATTTTAACCTTGATCAAATAAACCAACTTTATATTCCTTCCTTTTATTTTTAACAAACTTGATTTTTAGTCCCTTCAATTAATGTCCTAGAACTTGATTTCTTTTCATTTTTTCTTTGTCCCTTTTCACAAAATTCTTCAAAGCTTTAACAAGCCTCTTTTGTAAATCTAATATAGGAAAATTATCCAGGTCACTCTCTTGGTTTGTTATTATATCCCTTTTAATTATTAAGACATCAGCCGGTTTCTTTTGCATGTCCAGTGTAGCATCTTCTTCCATATCATTCTTGTGGCCTGTCATTTGTAAATCCCCTTTCAGATCAGTCTCAGTCTTGTCTGATAAAACTTGTTCCATAAATCTTTTTACCACAGTGTATCTATAGAGGCAGACACTCTTAGAATTAACTTCTGGGTCCATTGTTCACAAATATCCTTCAGTATACCCAATGTTAAAAGAGTATACCCAATGTTTGCTTCATTCTGTATTAGTAAGTCAAATTTAAGTGTTCTTCTCCTTTAATTGTAATCTTTAGTTCCTTCTGGTTTCCTCTTTAGATGACCTTTTGTAGTCCTTGCCCTATCAGTTTTGGTGATATACCCATTTGATTATGCAGAAAAGAGGATATAAAGGCCATATTCAATATGTGTCTCCAAATGCTAAGGTGGTTGGAGAAACCAGGAGTGAGTGAGAAGATAGAAGAGGTTTATCCTGTTTTACAGCATATCCTTTCTTTTTTGTCAAAAACCAGATCCTATATTGGGCGGAATAGCAATGAATGAAAAGAGCCTTAAAATTCCGTCCAAATTTGATATTCCTTGTGAATCCAATATACAAAGGTGTATTTCCCCAGTGATAGCTGGGAGGGCAGGTTAATCTATTTGCAACTCTGTATTCAAGCTCTTATTACTGCATCTCCAAAAATATCCTTGCTCCTTCAGATGAACAAATTACCTCATCTGGATAAAGACAGATGCATACACAACACATATCTTGCATGCAGATCGTTTGTGATTCAATCCTGCCAGGTATTTACATGAAAAACCCTGCCAAAGAGCCCAGAGGGACCTTGCCACTCAGAGCACATGATACGTGATTGGATGGACAGTCTCACCTGGAATATGGGAGGCATCTATGTCACTCCTAGACTAAGCTAAGTGAAGTAACTAGTGAAGAATTGTTTTAGGAAGACAGGATGTCGCCAATACACTTTTCTTCTAGTAGACAAGAATCTTTCAGATATGGGACTGCATGGTGGTTGGGAATTCTAAGAATGACACTTGGAGCGCATCAGGCAATGAACAATTTTCTTACATAGAATCCATAGGTCCAGAGTGTTCTCCAATCTGGTTTACTCCAGATGAGTTGGATTACAACTTCCACATTTCCCAGCCAGTACAGGACAAAGTGAAAGTGGGGGTCCATCTTGAGGGCATTAGGTTGGGGAAGGCTGGTTAAATCAACTGGCAGTAACTTCTGAAGGTTATAGAGAAGATTCGTCTAGCTTCACCTGTGGATGCGATCAGATGAGGGTGAGATCTTCTATATGTAAAACATGTTATTATCCTTTTCTCTTCTAGAGGTGACCTCATTGGCATTATATTTTTATCTAGGCTGACCTGACTTGCTATACATTAACAGGAGCCAAGCAAATTGTCTTCACACCTTGTTTGTCAAAAAACAGATTTTTGTGCTACTCACATTTTGTTCCTTCCTTGTATTTATTTTGAATTTTTGAAAGCAACAGAGAACTTTATTTAGCATCAAAACTGTCTTCAGATGCCAGATGAAAAATGTATTCAATCCAGAACCCCAGCTCCAAGAGTAGCCAGTGACACTTTGTTCCAGGAGAAACCAATTCAATGATATAAATATCGAAGAATATAGCTCTCAATTGACATGCTAAGACTTATTTATTTATTTATTTTATCCAGCCCTTTCTTTTTGAAATCCAGATCATTCTCATGCTAATAGGTTTTCAAATTCTCTGGGCAGATTTCAACAACATCACAAGTTATAATCATAACTTTCTAGTACATGTGCCACAAATAACCACTAGTTTCTTCCCTTGCAAATGAGAGAACATCTTTGTTGTAAGTTTGTTTGTAGTAGAGGGTTTCAAAAAGCAGTAGGCAGACACAGAAACACCAAACAGTATTTGGAAATGGACTGCAACTGAACAAGAGTGAATGAAAGAGCTGTTACCTGCTGTATTTGATGTCACAGGTCGTGCAATAGCTTCTGATTTGGTTTCACAAAGAAAGTCATCTATTGAAGGACTCAGGAGTGGTCTGCTTTCTTGTTGCTCATTCACAAGCTAGTGACAAAAAGCAAGAGGAGATATGTGTATGTGTGTGCATGGGAATAGCTTAAATATGCACCCAAATATCCTGACAGCATCATATGCCTTAAATATATATTATTCCTTTTCTGAAAGCATCAGATGGCTTAAATAGGCATACAATCTTCTTGTAAATTAAATGAGATGAATATAGCAACTGAATGAGAGGAAGCAAAAAAGGATAAACCAACACTCATCAGTACCTAACTCCAGTTTTAGATTTCAGGGGGGAGGGGGAGTGTCATCTTTAGATGATATAATTATGTTCCGGTTCCAAAAGGCATAATATCTATGATTTGGGGATCAAATCAAGCCCGGTTTAGCTGGGTTCACACAATATGCTAAATCCCACCCTCTGGTTAGCAAAACACAATTGCTAGGGTTGTGTAACGTGCTATGCCCAAATAAAGAATGGATTAATGTGGTTTATCATGGGTTTAACATGATGAACTGGTTCCCACAATCTGCTGCCAGAAATTATCCAATCTATTTAGCCTACTTTAGCATGCTGTGCAAATCCAGCCATGCATATGGGCTTGGTAGCTTGTAGATACACCTGCCTTTCTGTATTTATGCATTGTTCCCTGTTTGGCAACTAGCCAGCAATATTGCAATCTGCCTTTTCTCTAGAAAAGGGAGCCAACCTCAATTGCAGAAAGCAAGAGAACAGAGCTATCATCCAAATGCCTTTTCTTTCCATCTCTTGTTCAATTAGGCTGGACAAACTATCCAATGTGCATTCCTAAAACATTTTGAAAACAAAATGCTATGGATGTCATCTGCGTGAGCTGAGAGCCCTTACAGGGGCAGAGGGTGTGTGTGAAACTCCCATCGCACATATATTGGCTCAGAGAGAATGTTTATACTGTCAACTTCAGCAGTGACCCCTTCTTGTTGGACTCTAACTCCCTTCATCCACAGATGGCAGTGCCAATGTGCAGGAGGATGGTCATTTCAGCCCAATGATATTTTAGGAGCGAAGGTTGGAAAATCTTCTCTCTAATCTATGAAGATCTTTCAGGAGTCTTTCACCAAGATGGCTTGGAGCTACATGAATAGAACATTTGGTATCTGGCATGGTAATTATGTGCATGTATGGCCATTAAGGATTCTGAGTTTGATACGGGAAATTTCAAGATGAACTGAGGTTTGCTCCTGCATCTTCCTGAACATTTATCTCACACACAAAGATTGGCCGCTGACTGCATCTATTTGAATGAGCCCATTGCCATGACTCCTTTCTCAGCCTGCGCATCTTTTCTGATTTCACCTCCTTCTTTTCTGCCCTATCAATGCTTTCTATTCAAGATCCAAAACTTTCAATTATTCCATAATATTCTATTTATATATTTCCCTCCAAGAGCTTGAGATGGTTATGTCATGCTCTCTCATCCAATTTTGCCTCACAACAACCACTTATTTAGTGAGCTTCCATGGCTGAGGGTGTTTTGGAACTTGGTTCTTCCCAGGCTTAATTGCTACCTTAAGTACAATACTAACACTACTCTAATGATATTGAGATTATCCATCAGTTTGAGGAAGGTACCTACAAATAGATATAGCAGTCTAACCATGTTAATATGCACCCAGATGGTAGCTTTATCAGACATCAATGGCACTATACTTGGTTTCTAGAAAAGAAGGCTGTATTCAGTTTAATGCATGCATGGTTATGTTTCTTTCCAGGTATCTTTATACTGCTGAATGAAACAAGATTAAGGAAGATTCAGGTTTTCCCCTGTGGTGGTTGGTTTAAGGGAGAAAAAGGGTGCTATTTTAGCTCTTAAAACCCCACCCCACATTGCTTCAATAATATCATAATGCAACCAGCCACACACTTTGCAGTCCTTTGAAGTCAAATTTAAAAGTAAAAAAAAAAAAAGTGTGGTCCCTGATTGCAAGAACATTTTCTACTTCTGGAGTAAATGCTGTCTGCAAAGTTGGAAGGATTTAATATTTGCACGTTCTATTCCTACACTGACATTTGTTTTAATACTCTCCCAAACATGTGAATAAGGCTGATTTATTGCAACAAAACTTGCCTGTATAGAGGGAAATTATTCTATTGTACAGAATGATTGAGTAACTGCAAAGTTTTAGGCTGAAATCTTATGACTCCAGGACAGCATTCCAGAAATTATAGGACAATCTGGCTTTTTTCCAATGAGATCAAAGAGAATCTCCAATCTTGGAGGGAGGAATTCCCTCTCTGATCTTCACCCTATTCTATGGTTGCCCCATAGGATTTCACTATATGATAGAGAAAATAAAGGTGCCCTTGAGTCAAGCTTGACCCCTGGTTTCTTGATGGCTACAGAAGTAGCTACTATTGTCTTCTTCCAGAACGTTTTTTCAACCTCCTGGTCCAGCTAAAGCTTTAGAATTTTCAGCTGGTCATCCATTCAAATATTAACTACAATCAGTCCTGCTTAGCTTCACCAGGATCATGTAGGTGCTATCACCTATTCAGCCTATAATTGGGAAACTGTTCTTAAATAAATCATCTCAGAACAGAAAGGAAATGTTCAAGCATCTGCCAGTTCTGTTTTCTGCAGTACTGGTTTGAAGCAGAAGAGTTCAGTATTCATTGGAGTACAAGGTAAGAGTGCTCTGTTAGAATTTATACACTGTCTTCCAATGAATTTTGCAATCATTTTAACCCTTTATGTGGAAGCAGTGGATTTATTGAAAAGAAGAAAGAGACAAGATAAGTCTAAGGTTTTATTGTTGTTGTATATGGGAAAGAGAGGGAATGAGAGAAATCTCTATCCTGTTGGGATTCATAACAGATATTCATAGACATTTGGGATTTGATATAAATAAGTAATTGCTACATCATTTACTCTGCTTTGTAAATATAAGTGTACCTGTAAGTGAACGTGGCAATCCTTATTTGCCTGAAATTACCAACTACTAGTTTGGTGATGGGATTTCATACGCATTCTTAGCTTAAACATTTTTACTGATCGTACGTCTTCCTTTTCAATATTCTGCTCACCCTTTTACAGACTAAAAGCAAACTTTGGCACGCTGCTGAAGCTATTTAAGCAAGCTAGTTTTTCTGTGTAATGGAAGAATTCAACCAGCTAATGCATTATCTGGAAAGATTATCTTAAGTATATTGGTTGCCCTGTGAGATTTACAAAAGCCCTCCCCCAGCTGGTGCCCTTCAGACATGTTAGAACCGAAGCTGTTATTAAGAAATTAATTGATTTTGCAGATGGAGTGGCAGATTTTCAACCTTAACTTTAAACAGAAGTGTCTTCAGAATGCTGCAATGAAGGAAAAAAAACCCTTAAGAAACAAGGAATAATTTAGTGTTCCATACTGAGTGAGGAGAAAGGAGATTGTATGGAACAATACACAGTGCATTTGGAAAGTATTCAGACCCCCTTCACTTTTTTCAATTCTGTTATGTTGCAGCCTTATACTACAATTGCTCAAATTCATTTTTTTCTCATTAATCTACACTCAGTACCCCATAATTACAAAGTGAAAACAGAATTTTAGAAATGTCTGTAAATTTATTAAAAAGGAAAAACTGAACTATCACATTGGCATAAGTATTCAGACCCTTTGCAACAACACTTGAATTTAAGCTCAGGTGTCTCCCATTTCTTTTGATTGTTGCTGAGCTGTTTGTACACCTTGACTGGAGTCCACCTGTGGTAAATTAAATTGATTGGACATGATTTGGAAAGGCACACACCTCTCTATAGAAGGCCTCACAGCTGACAATGCATACTGTATCAGAGCAAAAGCCATGAGGTCAAAGGAACTGCCTGCAGAGCTCTGAGAGAGGATTATTGCAAGGCACGGATCTGGGGAAGGCTATAAAAAAAGTTCTGCTGCACTGAAGGTTCCCAAGAGCACAGTGGCCTCCATCATTCTCAAATGGAAGAAGTTTAGCACAACCAGGACTCTCCCAAGAGCTGGTTGCCCAGCCAAACTGAGCAATCAGAGAAGAGCCATAGTAAGAGAGATGACCAAGAACCCAATGGTCACTCTGACTGAGCTCCAGAGATACTGTGTGGAGATGGGACAAAGTTCTAGAAGGACAACCATCACTGCAGCCCTCCACCAATCTGGGCTTTATGGCAGAGTGGCTAGACAGAAACCTCTCCTCGGTGCAAAACACATGAAAGCCCACTTGGAGTTTGCAAAAAAGCACCTGAAGGACTCTCAGACTCTGAGAAACAAGATTCTCTAGTCTGATGAAACCAAGATTGAACTGTTTGGCCTCAATTCTAAATGTTATGTCTGGAGGAAACCAGGCACTGCTCATCACCTGCCCAATAGCATCCCAACAGTGAAGCATGGTGGTGGCAGCATCATGCTGTGGGGGTGTTTTTCAGCAGCAGAGACTGGTCAGGGTTGAGGGAAAGCTGAATGGAGCAAAGTACAGAGATATCCTCAATGAAAACCTGTTCCACAGCACTGAGGACCTCAGACTGGGCTGAAGGTTCACCTTCCAACATGACGATCCTAAGCACACAGCCAAGACAACACAGGAATGGCTTAGGGACAACTCTGTGAATGTCCTAGAGTGGCCCAGCCAGAGCCCTGACTTGAACCCTATTGAACATCTCTGGAGAGACCTGAAAATGGATGTCCACCAACAGTCCCCATCCAACCTGATTGAGCTTGAGAGGATTTGCAAAGAAGAATGGCAGAAAATCCCCCAATCCAGGTGTGCAAAGCTTGTTGCGCCATATCAAACAAGACTTGAGGCTGTAATTGCTGCCAAAGGTGCTTCGGCAAAGTACTGAGTAAAGGGTCTGAATACTTAAGTCAATGTGATATTTCAGTCTTTCCTTTTTAATAAATTTACAGACATTTCTAAAATTCTGTTTTCACTTTGTCATTACACTCATACTGAGTGTAGATTAATGAGAAAAAAAATGAATCTGAACAATTGTAGTATAACATAACATACTTGAAAAAGTATACATAACTGCAACATAACCAAATTGAAAAAAGTGAAGGAGTCTGAATACTTTTCAAATGCACTGTACATTTGGAGTAATAAAGGGCTTGGACATGGATAAAGATACTCAAGAAATCTTCTTAGGACATACCACAAAATCAGAATTCAAAAGGACTTTTGCAATTCATCTGTTCCCTGCAGTGTTGGATGCAACAACGGCACAAGACAAATCTGCATTTCATATGCAACCTTTGTGCATAGAGCAAGTCAAATAGATTGCTGTGACTGACAACAGGACAGGATGCCTGTGTTTAGATGAAGTGTGATTTCCTCTGTACATGAACACATAAGTGCACAGGTGAGGAGTAGAAAGGGAAGGGTATGTTTATGTGGCAGGGTCCACTGCTGGCCCACAGGTGATCTTGACCTTGTCCTAAACATTAGTGGAATTCCTGAAGAATTTCTCAACTACTAACCTGACTCTTCACCTAGGCAGTTGACCAGATGGACATCCAGCTTCTTTCTCTAGTAGAAGACAGTCCATCACTTCCCAGTGCCATCTATCCCACCACCAAACAGCTCCTGCTATCAGGAGGTTTCTCCAATGCTACTTGGAACATGCTTCTTTGAGATTTCCACCCATTCGTTTTAGGTGTGCCTTTGCAGAAACAGGAAACGAGTCTGCTCCATTTGGTTTAGTGTGATGTAACCAGCTACCGTAGATTGTAAACTAAGGTTTATGTGTTCTGCAATCCCAGCCAATTATGATTTATTCAATATGCCATGGTTAGATAAATAATGGGTTAATGTGATGTGTGAATCCAGTCAGCATTTCTAATCAGGATACTGATAGGAATTTGGAGGGGAAGGAAAAGCTAGAGGCTGGGAGAATGCCAGATTCAGTCTTAATTCTTAGTGACTTACTTTTTTCCTGCAGCTAATGGGAGTTAGTCTGGAATCATATTAGCTGTGTCATATTAGCATTTGTAACTGTCCTATCCCTAGTTATGAGACTGTGCTAGCTCAAGAACTTGGAAGGAACATTGTCAACAAGAGACTTTTAAAGGCTGTCTTACATGATGTATTTAACCAGGTGAATGAGAAACCTAGCAGACTCACCTGTATAATGGGTTAACCTGGGTTAGGTTTTTGGATGGCTTAATATGTGATGTGAACCTCGCTTGATTAATTTATGATTTGATGTATAGTCCAAATCCAGAAAAATGGGTTTAGTTACCTGGTTAAGTGTGTGAAGAATCCCAGTTGTACAAAAGGGCTGGTATTTAGAAAATATTTGGGTAGGTTGAGGAAGAAGAAACACAGGGATAATACCTTATTCAGAGCTGCAGTCTACAAGGTTAAATAATGAAATGCCAGACTGAATACCCAGAATATGCCATGAACACCTTGAATATGGGTATTCAGTTTGGCCTATTGGCTGCTGTTATTTAACCTTGTGGAATATGGGTATTCAGTCTACAAAACTGGCCTCTAACCCATTATTGCTATTATCTTATTTGCTCTCCCTCTAAAATTAGATTTGCATCACATCTGAAAGTAAACTCAGCTACCTGTAATAAACATAGACTTGCTTTTAATTGCTTGGTTTTATTTTGCATTTTTTCTCTCCCTCACTCTTTTAAAAAGAAACTGGATTTATTTGCTTCCTATCTGCAGAGAAAATACATGCAATCTGTTTCCACAAATCAGCAATCTGTTGGTTTTTTTTTTTTTTTGCAATCACACAATGGAAGGAAGATTAGCTAAATCATCACTCTTCCATAAAGTTTTATGCAGTTCTGCTCACTTCAATACGACTTATACTAGAGCTCCTGAGGCATTGTGCCCAGTGAGTCTAGCCTAGGTTTCCCCAGCCTGGTGCCTCCAAAAGTGCTGGTACTACAACAACTGAGTTTTGGAAGCTGTAATCCCAATGTGTCTGGATGTGTCTTTTCAAAGATAGGAAACTTTAAGAACAGCCTTCTTAAACCCCTAGATTTCTTGGCCTACAGCTCGTATCATACCCAATGGTCATGCTATTTGGACATGATGGGGACCTGTAGCCTGATGCCTTTGGAAGGTGTTTGATTGGAGAAAGTTGTGCTAGGGATATTCTTGGGATAGAGTTGAAGATGCTCATGGTCACTCGTGCCTTAGTCACCACCCGTTTGGATTACTGCAATGCTTTATATGGGGCTGCCCTTGAAGACCACTCGGAAGCTACAATTGGTCTGGAATGCAGTGGTGTGCAGTGTTGGGCACTCCTAGGTGTGACCACATTACACCTCTGTTGTGCGAGCTGCACTGGCTCCCAGTTTCTTTCTGGATGCAATTCAAGATGCTGATTATTACTTTTAAAGTCCTATATGGCATGGGACTAGGTTATCTGTGAGACCGCTCTTCCTGAGGGTATTGGCCTGTCCTACCAGATTGGATAGGGTAGGCACATTCTGGGTCCCTTCCCTGAAATGTTGCCATTTCCTGGGACCTTGGAAGCGTGCTTCCTGTGGCTGCCCCTACCTTATGGAACACCCTTCCCCTGGTGACCCGGCAGGCCCCCACACTATTAGCCTTCTGGAAGCCAGTCAAGACTTGGCTTTTTACTTGGGCACTGGGGTAGAGTGAAGATGTTTTGGGTTGGCTGTTGGAGCGTCCCAAGGGGATGACTGTGGTGCTGGGTTTTGGTGGTGGTTTATGGTTTTTATAGTTCAGGGTTTTTACTGTTGTTGTGAGCTGCCCAGAGTTGTGTGTTAAGATGGGTGGCCATGCAAATCTTTTAAATAAAATAAAATAAACAAAAAACAAAAAATGTTGTTTTGATATAAAATCCACTATTTATTATAAAAATCAAGAAAATCTAAATTTACTGGCTTCTCTTTGAAATAAAATCTCATATGAGCTCCAATAACAGAGCATCTTCCAATACTAATGATGCTTTCAAAAAGCAGATTTTCTCAGACCACCCCATCTTCATGGTAGGCCTGCTCTAGGCCCAATAATTCAACATCCTAGCTGAAGTTTTTGGCATTAAAGAACTCTGAGTCTGAAGTATAAGCACACAGTGAATAGCAACTGTGTTGTTTGGCTCCATCTTTGCTGTTTAGTTAAGCATTACTCAACCTGGTGAACTCCAGGTGTTAAGGCTTCAACTTCAGATTTTCTGGGAATTATAGGAGTTGAAGATTAATGCATTTGAAGAACAGCAGTTAGGAAAGACAGGTTTATCTGCTGAATCTTTTACATTCTAATGAATTTGTGAGATTTATTTTATCTTTAATTAAACCCATATTATAGAAATATATATTATCTGGATATCATTTGAGGAAATTTACACATAATAAAATGCAGTATAGTTTTGCATTTCTGTTTAGCAAAATGTAACCTTTCAAGAAAAGGCTACAAAGTTCTTAATCTCTCATTGTTGCATGGCAGTTTAAAAATAAATCAGTTACTCAACCCCCCAAAAATTCATTTCTATAAAGAAATGGCAGTTTGGCAGGCAGCCAATTTATAATCAAGGCAATGTTTAAAACATTACTCTCACAGGAACACTTGGCTGATATTATATGTGTCCTCCTAAAAATAAAGTTTTAACAATTAATTTACAAATGGTCCTTGATAATCTAATAACTGTCATGGCTTAACAGTTTTACTGGGCTTTGCTCAAAAATGATTTTGTAAGGTACATACAAATCAAGTCTTGTTTTCATGTCCAAAAATCATAGGAGAGATCATTAGTATACTCACAGCAAATGACCAGCCTTCAGCCACCATAAGAAAGACTGTATAGCAGAGTTCCTCAACCTTGGCCACTTTAAGATGGGTGGACTTCAACTTCCAGAATGCCCCAGCCAGCCAGAATTCTGGAAGTTGAAGTCTACCCATTTTAAAGTGGCCAAGGTTGAGGAACCCTGCTGTATTGGGAACAATGAGACCAGCTTTCTTCAACCTAGTGCCCCCCAGTTGTGTTAGACTCTCAGAACCCTCAAAGGCCACCAGTTTGGGAAAGACCTTTTTATATCATAGGCCTCCACACAGTAACTAAGACTCTTCCAAATTTGGCTTCCTAATGTTCAGTATGTTGTATAATTATGCTCAGAGGAGTAGTTGTACAACAGGGGAGGCCGTTCTTTGCCTTCCTTCTATGAAAAATGAAACCCTCAGAGATGGAAACCAATATTACAAATTGCCAAGCACCACTGAGCAGCGCCTAAAACTAGCTCACACTATGGCTGTATTGGGCTATCATACTAAGCTGCAATATGTTTGATTTTGCCTTAGTGGAATGTGTGAACCCAGCCACTGTGGTTTGTAAACCATGGTTTATGGCTTAGCATGATGTGTGAACAAGATTACTATGGCTTTTTCAACAAATCATAGTTAAATAAAATCCATGGCATAAATTCATCCACATAGCTGTACTGTATATTTAATGGCTCCTATGACATCCAAAAGTATGGCATAAACTGACTCTATTCAAAGCCATACTTTGAGATACTGGTGTTGCAACTTTTATGCTCTAGTAATTCATACATCTTCATGATATTATGTTCCAATGTTGGCTGTCAACTATAATCCCTCTTAGACAAAGACAATTTGGCCATTGTTTTCTAGCTTCTGATAACCCCTTGTTTCAGATGTCCATGGGGAATTCCTTTAAAGACAAACCAGGCACTCCAGTTTCACTACAGCATTGATGATCTAGGTTATTAACTTGTATGAAACCCCTTTGGCTAGACATAAAACAAATTAATCTATTCAATTCCAGTTCTAATTTTAGAGGTACGAATAGGGTGGATGGGTAGGGAGGCCTATAACATATATACATACACCCACACATATACATACATACATACGTATACATACATATACACATATATATGCTTGTTGGATATGACTTCCTCAGGGCAAAAAATATAACTGATTAGCATGTTTCAACAGAACATATTATTTGGATGTTGTACACAGCTAATGTCCTGATTCAGTCTTTAGTTGCCTGTTTGGCTTTGCATCTTTGCTTAATGATCTTTGCCCCCCAAATGAAACTGGCCAGATGCTATGGGACTTGTCTTCAGAGGGCATTTTTCAGCCCTTTCGTGATAGCTATCACAGTTGGGACCCTCTGAAACAGTCGTCCTGTGCACATTTACCTGGTAGTAAGTCCCATTAAATCTTATGGTAGTTAGATCTCCTAGACAATTTAACTAATCTCAGAAAAAACAAAACATAGTTAGGCCAAGTTAATATTTGGAAGGGAGACGATTACAAAATCCCAAGGCTATAAGCTACACTTGGTAGTTGAAAAAAAATTCTGGAAGAAAACAGTTCCAAATCATTTCTATGCTGATGCTATATGCATGTCTGTCTGTGTGTGTGTGTGTGTGTGTGTGTGTGTGTGTGTATATATATATATATATATATATATATATATATATATATATAGTGTATATATATATATAGACATGTTCATCAGGAGTTGAGTGATCAGCTTGAATGAGGTCTTTTTTTTTTTGTATGTACAGATGTTTAAGAATCTGAGTTTTATATAGCAATTTGGTTCATCCGTCTTTCTGTTGTTATTTTGTCTTCTTTAAAGAAAAATAAGTAAGCAATCAATGTAGATTTGCAAAACAAATCTAGTTTAAGCTTATTTGTAACATTGTAGTCACTTCCTCTTCAACAGAGAGCTGCATGTTTTCATCCAATATAAATAGCTGTTACAGCAGATGCATTACAAGTTGAATTTTTTTATTGTTACCTAAATAACATGTATCATTATTGCATAATGATAATAATAAGCATGTCTGGTTAGATGGTATCATTTAGCCAAACTTGGCTGCAGTTAAAAAGCTAAGCAGGATTAGACATGGTTAGTACACCATTATTATTATTATTATTATTATTATTATTATTATTATTATTATTATTATTATTATTTATCCTGATAATCAATCAATCAGTCTGTCTGTCTATCTTTGGTCAGCTCAGGGTGGCAAACATATCTAATACCTCCTCCTAATGCCTCCTATTTTCCCCACAACAACAACCCTGTGAGATGGGTTGGGCTGAGAGAGAGTGACTGGCCCAAAGTCATCCAAGTGGCCTTCATGCCTAAGGGAGGCCTAGAAATCACAATCTCCTGCTTTCTATGCCAGCACCTTCACCGCTACACCAAACTGGCTCTCTGTAACACCCGCTGCCCTCTACTGGGAAGTCACAAAACATTCTGGTAGAAGGCAAAGAGAAACCACTTACATATTGTTGCCCATAAAACTACACAGATGTGCCCATAAAGTCACCAGGACTCTTAATCTAACTTTTCCCCAAAGCACGGTCATTCTTTTTTTAAAAATCCACACTCAGTATATATTTTTTTAAAAATTTCTCTAATGAAAATGGATACTAAAAAGCCTATTATTTTATAATGGAATCTCTTTTAGGGTGTTTACTAGCAATTATTCTGCAACTTGTAGAAATATCCATTCCTACTTTACTTCTCTAACATAATGCATTTCAAAAGTGTTGGACTTCAGAATTTGCCATCAGTATGTCTAGGATGCCTGAAAATGCTGGGATTCCAGTACATCTGGAGGATTTCAGGTTGGGGATGATTATTCTTTGCTTATCAAGCTCTTGTTAATGTTGTTACGATTCTTGCACATTAATGCTGCTGGCTACTTTCAAGCCATTAAAACAATAATCATGCTGTCAGCAATCAGAGTTGTATTCAATATATTTGGAGAGGGCTAGCTGAGAAGCTATGATAGACAACCTGATTTTGGGTGCAGAACTGAACTAAATGTTTTCCTCTTCTATATTAAAGTTGAGTTTGTAGAATACAACCATGGTAACACTGAAAAACAGGTTCACCATGGACAGACTCCAGCAGTGAAGAAATAACACATATCCATGCAGATCACATCCAATCATTTTTGATACCATCAATATCAACTCCAGAGGAGATTCAATTGTGCAGGAAGTGGCCACATGACCGAGGCTATCCCTTTGATCTATGCTTGTATGGATTAAGAACACAACATGGGAATCTAGCACAAAGAGAATTTGTAAATTTGTAAATTTGAAATCTATCTATCATCTGTCTGCCTGTCTATCTATCTCTACCTACCTACCTACCTACCTACCTACCTACCTACCTACCTTCACTGCTACAGAGGGAACACATAAGTTGGATCTAAAACTTTCTGATTTTCTTGCAAAATTACATTATGTCAGATGAATGCTTACTGTGAAAAGTGCATGAGGATAGGCTTAGGACAGAGGCATCAAAAAGCAGCAGGGTATTTACAGAAGTATGCAAGAGATAACAAGACGGGTGCATAGGCAATTATCAGAAATACCTGTCCACTCAATGATGCCTCCCCTTGGATTTGCAAAGCCAACTGGCACATGGCAAGGATGAGTTCGGTTCACACACACTGGGACAAAAATGTGCACAGACCAATAATGGTTCACTCTGAAAAACTCTGTCACAAATGATTACTGGAAAATTGTTACAGACAATTAATATGAATGGGGCAGGAAACACATTACAGTATGAATCAGGAGTTTCACTCTTTTCTTTCAATATGACTGATTCATAAACTGGTTTGTATGTAAAACCAAAATAGGATGTATCAAGCAAAGCACCCTATTTCATCATTGTATCATAGGTCAATAAACAGCAGCATCAAACAGGAAGATTTTCCTATATGGATCATCTGTGTATAACTTCATATAAGACGACCACTGAGGTATTCATTTTGCTTTGTGTGTTTGATAAGGAGCTGCTATTGGAAATGGACATGGTGTTAACACACATTCACATAAAATCCAGCCACAATCACAACCTTCTTACATGTGGGGCACCAGATACATTTTCACTCTAACCCCTGTAGGAAAAATGGTCACCCTGAAGTTGGCTACCATCTTGACATATGTGTGTGTGGGTAACTCAATATTGCAAATCTGTAAGAGGCAACTGAGAATAAGTTCTTTCAAGATACAGAAACATATTGACAATTGCTAATAACTTGAAGTAAGCTACTTTGGGATTTTATACAAATGAAGTAAAATAATTGGAACATTTGAGCTGCCTTTGGATTCTCACACACTTACTTTAAATAATTCAATCCATTTAATATTCAGGGGTATTGGAAAATGTGGAAATTATTAAAAAAAACTGTGGGCTAGCATTTCAATATTTGTAACATTTGCAAATTGTTGATAACAACAGGGCTTGTGTTGTTTATCACTGTTATTGTCACCATTATTTTAAACATACTGTATGCTTCAATCTGGAATACAGTGTAGAGTGTGTCTTATTTCTGTTGGGGAAAAAAATCACTTGTTGGTCACTTGAACAGCTCCCATGAAGTTAAAAAGGAACATGATTCATATCTGAATGAAACAACCTTTGAAAGCTGAATTCCTTTTGCAACCAGAGAGATTTTTATTAAGTTTTATTAAGCCATGTATTCCTTCAGAGCATACTGAACTAGTAATAATATCACGTGCTTCTTATTGGAAAGGATGTTTGATTCCTCCCTTGGAAAAATGGCTAATCAAGTTATGGGGCTATGTTTTGATGTCCAAAATAATGTCATACTTAAAAAGTAAATCTGATGTAGAATTCAGTTCTGACTAGAAACCATTCTTAGACTATGGCTTAGTATATGGTGCCACACCCTAAATTTGGTTTGTTATACATTTAGTCTATATTTTAACTTTGCAAGCAACTGGATGATGTAATTCTATAATTAGAATTAGATCACCTATAATTCTAGCTAGCATGTATACTGTGTTAGCCAGATACTCTTAGTTTAAAGCTCTTAGTATAAACTAGTCTCAGCTTTTCCTTTACAAACTGATATAACACATTTGATAACTCTATAAGTAGCTAAGGTTATACTGAAAAACATTAATCTCCATCACATTTTAGATCTGATGTTTACTTATTCATACTTTCCTAATTGCATTTTACTATTTTATTCTTTTGATATGTCTCTTATCTTTCATGGGTTGTATTCTTTTAAAAATGTTAAAAAAATAAAATGAAGTTCAAAAGATAAAGCCTTACTTTTAATTGTGTTGTTTTAAATATAAGTTTCCATTTATTCCCCATATACAAAATAATAATAATAATAATAATAATAATAATAATAATAATAATAATCTGATTCAGTAACGAGGGGAAGAACCAAAATTTAGAGGCACAGCCTACATTTTAATGCAGAAAGTCTCAAGGAAATTTATCACAGGATTTCAGAGTTAATATTCAGGTTCTGGCAAAGGCACTGGAGGCTTGATATGTAGTGCAGTTCAGACCCTTAATTAAAACAGTTGATCATCAGAGCTGATTTAAGACAAAAGATCTCTGGCCCTACCTGTTTAGTATCTCTGCATCCTATGACAACCTATTTTCCCCTCTCATTGGCTTTTAATCCATTCAAATGAAAGATGCAATTAAAGGCAGTGTGTAGACAAACTACTGAAAAATCCTCAAGATTATATTTTAACTCTAAATCAATCTATTCACACCAAGTAGTAAAGCATTCTTAAATGGGATCCCCTTTATGTTAGGGATCTGCATCAAATCTCCTCATTTACTCCCCCCAAGTCTTGTTAGCTATCCCCATCTTCCTGAATCCTATTTAGTAGTCTGGTTTATAATATTCATAGCTTTAGAATTAAACCTGAATGTTAAAAGTGTGCTTACTTTTAACTACACTTTACTAAAAAACCTATTTCATAATGAACAGTGAGAAGTCAGCTTGCTTTAATAAATCGTACTTAAGGCTAAACAGAGTTTAGGTTCAAAAGTAATGCCAATGTGCAGAGAGTTAAAAAGAGAAGCAATACTTTTCAATGTCCCTCTTGCCCCGGGGATCAGAAAGTTAAGGATTTTGATCAGCACGAGATTCATTGCTGTTGACCTTAGCTTGAAGTAATGAGATTGAAGCTTCATATATTGATTACAGTGAAAACTAAAGCAGACTGTTTCTACAAAATAGATTGGACATTAGATGGTTTTCTTTGAGCGTTGGTTTTGAAGAAAGGCCCTTTTCAGTTGTTCCATGCTTCCACCTAAAGTATTTAATCTGTAAGTGTACAATTTAGCATTTCTAAAGTTGAGAACTGCAAACTGCATATTTGAAGGCAACTGGTTGCAACTTGGGTAAGACTGGCGAGAGCCAAAGCAAGCAGAACATTCTATAGGAAAATGGACTCAACATTCAACATTGTGGACATGTGTGAAGGATGTCGGGTGGGGGCGGAGGAAATCAGTAAGCATGACTATTTTAAAAGCACTACCTATATTGTGAACCATGGCACAAAGCTCAACGGACCAAGTATGTTTTATCTTTTTGTTATTAATGTGCATTTATATATGCTGCATTATGCAACTATGGATAGCATGGATCACAACTGGTAGTTTTGAGCAGTTTTAGATACTTTGCTAGTGACTAACATACACAATCTTGTTATGTATGTCATTTTACTTAGAACACCTGCCTTAAAAAAATGTAACACTAATGCAGAATATGTGAGATGATGGAACAGAAGTAATGTTTTTCTCTGCTTTATATTACCTATTATGCCTTTTATATTGTTTGGATCATTTTGTAACAATACATTGCATATAATATTTATAATACTGCAAGCTGGATCCTGAAAGCAATGCCCATAAAGAAATCATATAAACACACCTATAAATAAATATTGGATATAGTTTGTTTGTTTTTTAAAAAAAGGGTAAAGTTGAAAATATTGTGTTAAACACATCAGCAAGGGGTATTGTCAAAGTTTAACATTTTCCCCCAATTATTTTTTTGCCAATATGCCTCCAGCGGCATATTCTTGGGATGAAGAGTATCTGGATTTAAATAGCTCTCTCCCAGTGTGGTGATAAAGTTAGAACCAAAGACAGAAAGAGAGGGAGGGAGAGAAAGAGAGAAAGAGAAAGGGAGAGAGAGAGAGACAGACAGAAAAGAAATCTCACTGAATATTGAGGTCAAGAATGGAAGACTTCTAAAAAATGATAGGGCTACCATATCTGAGCTGAAGAGATCTAGAGACCACTAGATGGCAGCAAATAGATATTGAAAATGGTACTTCTGTACTGCCACCTAGTGGTTGAGTATTTGCAACCGAAATATGGTAGCTCTACTAATGGTTGATCTCCATTTGCATTGACATACGTCAGCTTCCTCCTTCAAATCCGGACCATTCTGCCCACCTGTGATTTCATAGTAAGGAGGGGTTTTTCCTCCGGAGACTCCTCCCTCGGTATCTCCTTCATCACCATGGCAACAGCCTTATCTGCCGCCCTAGAGCCTTTCCCCTATAACAGTGAAATCAACAATGACTTGTGTCAGGAGGAAACTTACGACATTCCTGTTACAGATGTAGACATAGCTTTAGTATGACATTGTTATCATCAATTTCAATTCCCTTCCTCCTCTCCGCCCCCCCCCCCCAAAAACAAAAACCAGCAAGAAGTTAAACTAACATGTAAAATAGTGGAAGCAAAATGTTGGTGCTGGAAACAAAAATGTAATTTTTAAAGCAATTAAGCAATCATATTGGCAAAGCTGTTAATAATAAGAAGCAAAATATGTTTATAGATATATGGTGCCCAATCCAACACTCTTTATTACTTTCCAGGGTTTTGTTTTGTTTTTTTGCCCCTCTTTCAGGTTTCCATGTATGACCCAGTGGATTATTTAAAGCAATCCTCCATGGTGCCCAACCTGAAGTCTTGGAGCTGTCTTTGGTAGGACAAGTCCTTGGTGTGGCCTCCAGAATTTGCTGCTAAATTGTCATTTTACTGTGTCAGTAGCGGGATATTTTTAAATCCATGGAAATAATTGACTTAAGTTCAAGTTAAAATTATATCATATTTAGGATTTTTCTTGTCCAGGTCCTTTTAGAAGTACAGCTCACAGCACACCAAAGACCACAGGAGGCTCTCAACCCCCAAAAGATGGCCAAGTCCTCCTGTATACTGTTTCCTGGTGGGCTGCAATTTTATAACTCCATATTCAGAATTAGTATCTGGACCATTTACTTCAGTGGGTTAAATTATAATTCAACCTCCAATCTGAATATCATTTGTACTCCCTAGGGACTTTTAGACATGGCATGGCACATCTCCGTAATAAGATAATTTGGACTTATCTAAGGTTGTTGTGGAGGACAATACTGGCCTATCTCTCCAGGTTGTGGTGAGACACACAAAATAATGTATATGAATATTTCAAAACATTGGGCCTAATAAGGGAATCTTGCTGCGTTAATAAGATGCCACATCAAAGCTGAAGTTGTAGGATTGGACACCATGTGTGGTATTAATTGAAAAAGAATTTAAATCAGTGTGAACATTTTTTCCATTCTCATTTGCAAATACCATCATACTGAACACTTTCATTGTTGTTAGTCCTGGAATGACTTCAGAGAATCTGCAGCAATGCATCGTTAACATATAAATATATCAGGTTACTGCTTTCTCATTGTCTCCTTTGTCTTATTTTCTTAGGAGACCAAAGATCAGTATTACAGCTCATCTCTCATCAGCTAGCATGTAATGAAAGCTTCAGCTGGCCAATTAACTTGAGATAATTTTAAGCATCAACTGCATGGCATGGTTAGCTAAAAAGTGTCTTAATTCCCTACTGGGACAGAAACTACCCATTGGAATATGGAAGTACTTTCCTCTGAAATTGAATTGTTAAAAAAGAAGCATAATGATTACTAGGACATCAAGAGTGGCATATGAATATTTGTTTTTAAAAAAAGAGAGAGATTAATTTAATTCTCTCTAAAGAATATAACAAGTCCCTTCTTAAAACACAGTAACAAAAAACACAGAATATGTGTTGCCTTAAGAGAAAAAGCAATTCTAGAATACACACATTTTAAAAAGTAAAGTTGGCAGGAACCAAGGAAAACCAAATTCTTGAGAGTAAAAACTTTCTTCAAACCAACACTGGCTTTAATATCTAATCCCAGTGGCAACCCACCAGATTCAGATTCACAACATGACTGTAATGAAAACATTTATTTTAAACAATACCTTACATTTTTAAGGTAATGCGCTCCATAATAAACCATTTAAGTTCAATATGGCAGAATTTAAATTCTGTCCTTCTAGCTACAACAGAAAGATATCTTTCAGAGAAGTACCTGAGCGGCTAATCATGTATAAATAGAACACTATTACAACTTTTAAATCACTTCTGATGTAATTGTAAAAATGTATATATCTCTTACATTATCTTTCAATATATAATTGTATTGTACATATGTGATGAAGTCCTCTCCAGTAATCTGACAATGGAACTAGATGTATGATTTATGATAAATGTGATTATGATCACCCTAGTGTCAGGTCAAATCTGACTGGTCATAAGGAACAACAGATTAATAGCTTAGCTAGGCATTGACTACTATTCTTGAGTTATCCATTGCATGAAGACAGCAATATCCAGCTCAAGGTAATCTGAATTATAACCCAAAGATCCTCCTGATGGAGCTACAATGGGTTCTTTACCTCTGATGTCAACTAAGTATTGAAAATTGCCATAAGTGTATGTGTGTGTGTATACACATACAAATATATATAGACACATACACCCAAGAAAGTCCAATTCTAGAACTACTTCAGCAATGTAAAAATAGCTACTTAACTGTATCATGGATGCTGGCCAGTAGAACTGATGGCACAAAGCTTCTATATGCTGGAACTTCATAGAACCATTTTCCCTCAAGTGAGTTTTTAGGGCAATAAAGGCATCTTTTAATAATTTCTGCTGCATTTAAACTATGGCATCTGTAGTAATCTTCAGGAATTTAGCACAGAAACTTTCCTGATCATCAAGAATGGTAACGAAGGGTATGTGGAAAGGAGCAACTGTATACTCTGCATTGACTTTTGGGGTGGAATGCTGAACGATGGATCAGACATGGACTTTAGCACGGCTGAATGACAGTATCTTTTTTTCACAGCTTAGTTGCTGAAAAGGTAATATTCATAAAGGACCTCACGAGATTATGCGTTTGGGAATCTTGCCAGTGATTGGCCCTTTCACAGTGCAAGAAACTTGGCTGGAAAAATGTGAGATGGGGCAGGTAGTAGCAGCCTAGAACTAAAATTACAAAACAAAACACAATTGGATGGCGAGAACATGTAAAAATAACTCTTCCATAAAGGCAACACACAAATTCACTTAATGTGAATTATAGTGTACTGTACAAGGAGTGAAAGTATTCTGACAAACATCATAGTTTTATATACATTTCAGGTTCTGATTTCTCCCATTATTTCATCTGCTTATTTTTCTAAGTAGATCTGCTTGGAATTATGATGTACAACTTAACTGGAAATAAAGCTGCTTTTAAAAAAATGGAAAGCCATAAATATGGCACCTGTATCTTTATTGGTGATATCTACATATTAGGTTTTAAGGCAATGTTGTTTCACTCCATCAAAATCAAGCTGAGCCTGTTTGATACTATAACACAACACATTTTATTTGTTGTTTATAAAGTGCAGTCAAGGAACCATGGTTTCTGAATAACACAGGGATCCAAATTAACATTTTGAAATAAGATACAAGAAGCTGCAGTCATGTCCAATGCATGCTCATATAAAATACATCAAATCTAAGCATGCTTGTTCTTTTACACACTTTTGTTATACCCAAACCGCACAATGCACGGTAGTGAACAGTGAATTATAATCAGGATATGGTATTTTATCTGATGAGAAGCACATTCTACTTGCTAAGCGTAACAAAAATTATCTGGCCAAATGTGCATAGTTTTATGTATGATTCACTCTGCGGCAGCATCCTCTTATGCAATATGTGGAACGATCATTGCACTAGCAGTAAATAACATGCGGCTTTGGCAAAAGAGGTTACTCCTTTCGTGATGAAGGTTGGAATAAAGCAAGTTTTGTCAGTTAGAAAAGATGCATTAGAAAACATGCGATGCTTTTTAAATGTCTGGCACAGGAGGAAAAAACCCACCAAGGCAAAGATCAGCTTGCATTTTTGAAGCCACAGCCACTTTTTCTTCAAGGTCTCACCTACTGCCTGAAAACAGTCATGATACTCATATTAGTGCTTGATAATAATCAGTCAATATCATCATCATTAATCCACTGGATGGCTATAATCATAATGCCACAACATTCCATTTTTCTTTCACAAGAATAATCTACAATCCCTGTTATTTCTGCTGTAGAAGAGCCCAAAATCCCCACAGAAGGTTTACTGGATGGGGAAAGGGCTAGAAAAATAGGGTGCCACAACACAGAGCCATAGTCATCTTCAAACTTCATCCCACCTCTGCATGGAACAGGACCAGCCTCTCTAAGGTTTGAGAATGACAACTGAAACTTTGGAGTGATTAATGTCTCCAGAATGGCAGCAGGGTACAAGATCTAGAAAATAAAGTAGTTTTCTGCATAACACATAATTAAGGAAATTTGGTACAAAGGTTCATAAGAAAATCTATTATAGACAAATT
Organism: Python bivittatus; assembly: GCF_059951505.1. Classification (NCBI taxonomy): domain Eukaryota; kingdom Metazoa; phylum Chordata; class Lepidosauria; order Squamata; family Pythonidae; genus Python; species Python bivittatus. The sequence continues at coordinate 10,018,278 of NW_028277125.1, read as the reverse complement.
CACAGAGGTTCTTTGACAAGACTGTTATGCTTGATGTGTCTTTAGAAGGCTGTTACGGTTTTTATTAGGACTGGGAGAAAAAGTAATTTAACCAAAAATTCATGAAACAGACTCACAACTCCAAGAAAAAATAGTTTTGCGAAAAGGGGTTTTCTATTTCTACAAATTATTCTAGCCATTCTTCAGCAGAGGTACCTGGGAGTTAGTCACAAGAAAATCAACCAGACTTACTTTTGATTAGAATCTAGTCCCAATCTGAAATATCTCCCCCCACTCCCCACCCTCCGTGAATGGACATTTGACTATAGCATCTTTATGTTTTATATGAAATACATAATAAAAAAGAAAAACAATCCAATGAAAATATATTTTCCCTTGTACCCAAGATCTGAAACTGAGATTGCTGAAATATGAAGCTGTGACTTTTAGCAAATCCATTTAAAACCTTGTCCTTCCTTTTCAGTGTTTTTTATCTGCATTGAGCTGCTGGAGCCAGTTTGTAAAAGTGTGTATGCTCTAAAAATATTCAAATATTGCCCATTTTAATAGCACTTTCCAGCAAATGGCCAGGGGAGAGGTGGCCAATTTTTACAACCAACAGATAAATGTTATTATAAATATGGATCAGAACAAAAGCCATAATATACCTTTTCTGGGATCTTAACTCACTTTGCTTAAAATAACTAACTTAATTTACTGTGCTATAATTGTTATTTGCCAGGCCCTGGAACAAAATGATGACAGGCATTTGGAATTTCCCCACTTTTAAAAGAACCCAAAAAAGACTTTGTGGTAGAAACAAACTGACATCCCTCCAACTCTTTTCCTGCCAAATTAATGTCTAGGGAAGTGCAAAGCTTTGCTTCAATAATGATTTAAGTAAAGCACCCCTTTGAAGCTCCTTCATGACTGAATCTGTTTGCTGACTAACAAAATAAAGCTGCTGCATTACTTTGATTTGGAGGTCTCTTCTACCAATCCTAATTCCTGGAACAGGAATTTCTGCATATGTTCAGGGCATGATCAAAACTTGTTGTAGCTACTGGGCCTACAGATGGGGGCTCCAGAAGCAGCAGAAAGCATCTCAACTAAGCAACTGTGGCATCACCATGTCTCAACAAGGCAAACAGGATCATCACTGTAGTGCTTCTTAGACAGTGTAACAGTATGTGGGAATGACCTTGGGAGACAGGAGGTAGATCTGCAGCCTAGACAACCATCATGCAAAAGGTATCTCAGCCCAAGAAGGAAAAGAGGCGTGGGAAGCATCTCAGAAGGGACCCTCCCTACTTTTTTGGAAAGTAAAAGTAAAGGAAGGGAGAAGTGCTTTCAGACTTGCAAGACTTATATCGAGGTAGTCCAGACAGGAAATCAAAACCATGAGTACTAATGCTGCCTTTATTGTAAGGTTACAGTAACAAAACTTGCAAGGCTGAAAGCTCTTCTCCCCTTCGTTACTTTTACTTTCCAGAAAACTAGGGAGGGTCCCTTCTGAGATGCTTACAGACAAACCCTTTGTTATGTGAAGGAGCTCTGCTTAACCAAAGAAGCCACATCAAAAGCATGCTTTGCCTTAATAACATAAGGACCACCTTCCTTTGACCTATTTTCATACCCTTCCAGGTTTTGCAGGTAAGTTGATACACAGTGCTAAAGAAGGCAGCTAGTAGCTAATCACCCCAAGCTGATGACACAAAATGGAGAAATTGGGAAAAGAGGACAAGGTCATTCCATATGTGAAAAGAAGGGTAAAGAGTTAGTGAGAGGATGAGCTGAGGTGATGCTGCATCCTAAGTTTTAAAACAAGGGTGGTATTATAGATGCAAACATGACCTTGGACTTTGCCTCCAAAGGAACACTGGCCAATTGGTTCTTGCTTGTCGAGCACCTTTTCACCTGACCGTTTCTCAAACATCAATGAAGTACTGAACGACTCTACAACAGATGGTGAAATAAGCTTGAATATACCAGGAAGATCTTAAAAGACATCCCCCCTGCCTTGCTTCCCACTCCCCCCTTTCTTTTTTCCCTTCCCATACTTAGGATGCTTATAATCTCACTTATTAAAAGTTAGATGCTCAATTTTGTAACCATTTGGCTAAGTTTCAAACCCAATATCTAGAGGACAGGCAATAGATGGTTGCCAGCAGAGAGTAGAAACCATAGTTTCCCACAGAGGTGTTTACTGTTTTGTTTCCCACTCCTTGTCTGGCAAAGGAACCCTCTTTGTGGGGACCTAGACCTCTTTTTTGCCTGCTCCCTCCTTCCTTTCCTTGGGCAGCCCCAGATTCCTGGTCCATCTTCCCTGGCTAAGCCTCACCTTCCCATTGCTCATACTCAGATAACATGGTGTTTCTTAAGAGGCAACATCTGTCATGGAGTGTGAGAGGAGGTTCGGATTCTCTGAGAGTGGTGCTGCCCAGTGTGACAAGTCTCAGTATAGTGATTGCATGGCCTGCCTGATCAGGCCCTACTGATGCTAGGAGACCGATCAGGTTGGAAAGAGGTGAGCCACTGTCCCACTCCTCTGTCTGGAGCTCTTTCCAGCCTGCATGTCTCTAGAGTTCTCAGTGCTCTGGACTTACAAGTCAACATTCTCACTGCCTAAAATAAACATTGTGGTCTGTGGAGAACTGTCCGCAGCCCAAAAACAGGCTGCAAATTTGAGACCTGTGGTTTAGCTGTTATCTGTTATTGGGCCAGGCTTTTTATTACAAGCACCAAAAATAAGGGATCTGTCTTCCATGTCCAAAAATGTAATAATAATCTGCAGCACTTTCACAATGCCTTTAAAAAATATTAACGGCATCCAAATTAGGGAGAATAGAGTTGGTTGTGTTTACTTCTTACTCCAAAGGCCTCCAGTGTAAAATGTGTTTTTAAAGTTTGGCTTTCTGTACCTATTACCTGTGACAGCCACCTAGCCTTCAAGAAGGATGTACAGTATTATGTTCTGGGATGAGGGGAAATTAATATTCTTTTTTTCATAAAGGAGCCATCTCAAAGAACTTGGCAGATGAATTTGTAATATGGAAATTTTAAAATCAACATGCAGAACACACAAACTGAAATCTGCCAAGGTTCCTTGGCACACTGCACTAGGGCAAAGGGAAGCTCTACTTTCAGAGAATTCATTCTAACATTGAGAGTTTTCATCCAGCAGGACACATAAGAAAGGCAATTCCTGTGACTAAAATCATAATGCTGGGAAAATCCAAAAACATTACAGCATGCCAGTATTAAATTAAAAGCCAAGTCAGATAGAATTCTTCAGGAATTTCACAGATACATCTTTCTGGATCCCAGTGGTACACATAACATGCTAAACCCTGATGCCCAGAATACCCTGATAATGGTATTATGGCTTAATGTGATGGCCTGGTTGATACAATAACTGATAATATATGGGTTCCCATGACACAATCAACTATAAATCTGATCAGTCTAACATGTTGTTGGAACCTAGTCTTTGTGTCATGCAAATGGTTTTTTTAAAAATCAAATTTTTGACCAAAGAGGCACTAATAGAAATGATTCTTTAAATATCAGTACTTCATTATATCAGCCCCAATACAGGATACTGGGAATATGAGATGGTTCTCATATAATGTTCCAACTAAATGGTTGACAAATGGTTTGAATTTTCTCTGTTCCCTGCAGTAACAAACCTCCAGCTACAACATTTGCAAATGCTAATTATTCTCCTTTCTGGAGTGGTTTATTTGCGAGACAAAAAGAAACTTTTATAATATGACCTCATTCACCAGGTTTTGCCAGCTGGGTGCCCTTCAGTTCTATAAAGTTACAGTACACTTTTTTGGAATTTCCAGGAAGTATGAATATTCAGTAATTTTACTGAGTCTGTCTTGGCTTTTCTCCAGGAGCTCAAGATCATAAAGTCCTCAAAGTTTATCCCCACAACAGCCAGCTTATTAATTTGGGCTGAGAGTTGGTCACCCAGTGAGTTTCCAGGGTTGAAAGAATCTGAATCTCGGTCTCCAATTCCTTAACAACTGAATCTGGGTCTTCAATTCTCCAATACCCTAACAAGTAATGGTTTCAATGGATCTATCCTAAATATGGGTAAATCAGGATCCAACCCACTATTTATTGCCATAAAATTATAAGAAGAGGGACATTTCAAGGATATAATCAGCTCATGGGGAGCACATGACAAAACATACATAATGAAAACTCTACCCTTCTCGTACTTGCATACTTGTCACACACAATTATATAAGGGACAGAGCTGGCATTGTGATATCACAACACACTTCATCTTTTTGATGAAGGCTTGTTGCAGATGCCCCCGAATCAGCTTGTCCTCTAATCTAATTTTAACATCAAGTAAAGACCTATTGTTAAACCAGGAGGCAAAACCGCTAATTGCCTAAATTACGTAGTTTGGATATTGCATCTATTTTTAATAACGCACTTTCACACAGCATGTTACTACAAAGTACAACTTCTAGGAAACATTAGGCTTAAAAACATGGGCGATATTCCACCTCATGTTTGTCTGTCTATGCTGTGGGGGAGTTTTACCCTGAGTGGAACACGTTCCAAAGTGAAATTATCAAAAGTTATAAAGAAGTGACTTAGACACTCAAATCCAGAACTTTACTTTATATTTTAAGAGGAAAAAAAAAAAGATAATTCTCAATTCAAAATATGTTCACCATTAAAGAAATCTTATAGGATGCCATGGTATTGACTCTCAGAATTCAGTTTTCTATACTCTAGGATATTGTCATTTCATATCTTTTTTACACTGGTGTACAAAAAATAGCACATAACACTTGTACACATTCTGTGTGAAAATCACTGAAGCCATTACCATATAACTGTTTGGATATTACAGTTGTTTTTCCCATTATGATAAATCTCTAATTTTTGGCAGGCACAGTAGCACCCCTTAAAGCACCTTTTAGTTGACTCCAAAGAGTCCTGATGAGATGAAGTTAATCTTTTGTTGTCCCCAAAAAGCGTCTTCCATACAATCGTTTTAACACAACGGTATAGCTAGTGAACACTCTATGGAAGCATGCACTTTGAAGAAGCAGGATAAAAAGAGTATCGATGCTTTTGAACTTTGGTTTTGGAAAAGACATCCAGAAAATATCATGGACAGCCTAGAAAACAAACTAATGGATCATCAAACAAATCAAGCCAGAGTTCTCACTAGAGAGACAAATGACCAGGCTCAAATTATCCTACTTTGGACACATTTATGTGAAGACCCAGCTCTCTGGAGAAGGCTCTAATGTGGGGAAAGGTGGAAGGAAAGAGGACAAACAGCAACAAGGTGGATGGACTCAATTACAGTGGTGATGGATATACCATTGAAAATCTTGAAGGATCAGATTGTTCTGGAGAAAATCCTTCTATGTGGTTGCTAAAAGTCAACACTGACTTGATGGCACATAATCAATCATAACTAGTGAAAGCTAGACAATGTCCTTTTTGTTCAACCAAAAATTATAGGAAGATGGTTTATCCATTAGACAATTTTCTACTATGCTGACTAGAGCCAGGACATCTGAGGTGAAGCATTTTGCTTGATTAGACAAAGCAACAGTCGATCTCCAAAGAAGCTAACTTTCAGTCATCCTCCACATTCTCCAAGAATATGGCTGTACAGTTACCTTTTTTGTTTCTAGATTGGCAGAAAATTTGTTAGCTTCCATACTGCTGTCATTGGAGAGGAAGATCCAAAGTACCTTCTTTTCTATGTTTTCTAAGGCTGGCCTGGAGAGAGAAGTCCTTGAAAGATCTCTCCAACTAGATATGCACAGCTAGACAGAGTAGAGTGTGTCAGGAGGTTCTAGTGATAACTGACTAGTGATAGCTATTATATGTATCTTCTACTGGGAAACCCTTGGAAGAAGCAAGATTTCTAATTATCTCCCATTCCAGTCCTTTTTTTCCATGAGTGGGTACTCATGGAAAAAAAAAGATCGTACATGAAGTGATCCTGAGTTTCATGTGACAAATTAGATCAAACCATTAAAGTCTGAAACATTTAGCACTTCCATGAGTTCACTGCTTTCTTAAGGATACTGGTAGAAGTCTACACAACCCAAACAAACAAACAAAAAATGTTTTACTGAGATAGGATCTGAACCTCAGTGCAACCCTACTTTGAATGATTTAATTTTATTTTTCCTGACATTTTCATGGTGTACTGGTTTTAAAGAAAGATGTTACAGGTATAATTGCTTAGCCATGACAGCTAAAAAATTAAGTGCTCCCAGGAATGCACTCTTGATTAAAAAAAAAATCTGCCCTTTCCTACCTTGATTTATTTAAACCAGTTTCCTTGCAAGGGCTTTCAGGAACCAGCAAATGTGTAGTCATTTATCAGAATTTGACCACTGGCCAACTGCTGAACTCATTACACACCATCTGATCCCCCCTTGAGCCATTATTGGTAATAACATGCCACCTTTCTGCAGCTGTTTCAGTGACGATGCAGTTCTTATAAGAAATATGGTACTATTTAATGAGGACTTAATTAAGTTACAGCTATAGAATATTAATTTGAAAGTTCTAAGACAATTAGGGCTTGTCACTCAACAAAAATACTTAATCACTCAAAGATGTCAGAAAGCAATATAATTTAAGTATCTCACATTGAAAAACCTGGATTTTTTTTTTAATCTGCAGGCTTTGAGGAACACAATAGTCACTGGGAACACAATAGTCACTGAGACCCAGGGTAGGGTAGTCATTATGGTGTTGGACTGGGAAAATCCAGTTTGAAATCCACACTTGATCTTGAAGCTTGCAGTAAATCGTTTTGAGTCACTTACTCTTTCTGTGTCTATTGTTGTGAGCACTCAGAGAAAAAGTGGGATATAAATTTATCCACTCATTTTATTTATTAAGACCCAACCTAATGACTCTGGCTGGTGTGCAGAAGGATCTTACATAAAAGCACTTTCCCACAAGACATGACAATTATAATAGTAACTCAAAAAAAATGGCCACCACTCCCTCCTTCATTAGACATGAACCTATCAAAGGCCCATTTAAAAAGAGATTTCCTAAAAATCAGGAGTAAAGGGGCCAAGTCTATCTCCAGAGCAAGCAAATTCCACAATGTTGGGACTACTCAAAAAGGCCAAAAGGAGGCTTTCAGGCTCCTTCCCTTCTTATATCACATGGTGGGGGATGGGACTTTAGACAGGGCTTCTCTCAATGATCTGATAGGGCCAGCAGAATCACTTTAGACTTGATGGTTCCTAAGATGGCCTGGCACCATGCCAAGTAGTTGATAAAGATTACAACCACCACTTGAGTTGAGTCTTGGAAGCCTACTGGCAACCAATGCAGTGACTATAAAATAGATCTTATTCTGCAATGATCGATCTGCCCACTAGCAGTCTGGCCAGCTGCATTCAGTACCAGTTGGAGCTTATTTTATTTATTTATTTGATTTGATTTGTATTGCCACCCGTCCTGCATTTGAGCTTCCCAATACAGCAAGTAGCGATAGTCCAGCTGCATGGTAATAAGGTTATGAGTCACCACTGTCAAAGCCTCCTGGGTCAGGTAAAGCCATAACTGGCATATCAGACAAGGCTGGGCAAAGGCTTTCCTGCTATTCAAGCAGGAGCAGCAAGTCCAGGAGGACCATCAGGTCAAAGATCTGCTTCTTCAGGAGGTCCACCTTTCAGAGTTACAGCTGTTGCTGTTTCCCTATTACCCTCTCAATTATTCAATTACCCAAAGGGAAGGTTGAAAATTGGGTTGTTGTCCAATATGGCTGGATTGAGAAATTGCCTCTTCAGAACCAGTATACCTTCCCCTCCTACAAGGAAAGCCGCATCTCACCTACCCTGAAATAGGGATTAATTATCTCCTAAATCTAGCTTAACGTATTGGTCCCAAACTACCACAAGGAGCCAGGCTGGGAGTGGGTCAAATTCACAGTTGGCAGAAGTCATGCTACAGAAGATCTTACCTATTTCTTCAGTTCCACAAGTTCAAATGAGTTCTAACTCACCTTGGAAAACAGTGTCCCACTCACCCCACCTGGTTCTGCTAACTAGTGTCTAATCCTGAGTAAATACAACCAACTTTATCTTCAAAGAAAGCCACAAAAGCTTTATAGAGTCCTATAGACATCCTGTCCCCATGTCCTTCCCCAGAAGGTTGAGGTTGTCCTGAACAAGGGCCACCAGGCAGGAGTCTGTGGATGCAATAATATGCAAAAAGCCATGAATAAAAGTAAGGATGGGTCCATACCTAAAAATTGTGAACATCTTGTAAAAGAGATATGTACAAAACTTCTCACTCCAAAAGCCATAGTTCCATAGTTGATTTTGTTTGAATAGTGTGTGCATGTGGTGGGGGCACATTCAGAAAAGCTAGAACAAGACTAAATTAGATTTAATTAATTTTAAATTTAATTAAAATTACATTAAATTAATTAAACATGATTACTCCCCATATAATAATTTCCCCTTCTCTATTAAAAATTACATCAATATAAAATTTTAGAGAAGTTCTTAGGGCTATACTCAAGGCTTTGGGAGATCCTCTGCTACCCAGTTTTTCATAAAACATTCAAGATCTCTATTTTCCTCCCAGTGGATTTCAAGCTCTTGCATCGTCTTCATTCTTTTGGTGACAATCCTGAAGCAGGCTAGTGGTTGGACAATCCTTGGAGCAATTAGCCTTACATATCCCAGTTTCAACTCCTTTCCCCATCCTGTGCCTTTCCAAAGTTTGGCTCACACTTTCCAATATTTCTCACTCAATACAGCTGCCAGAATAATGTCTGGAAATTCTAGGAGTTGCAACCCCAGGACACCTGGACACCTGGTGGAGAAAAGTAAAGACTGAACAGAGAACTGTACATGATAACATATGCAATTTTGGGCCATCTTAAACTTACAATAGACTCATTTCTTCCCATTCCTGCTATATAATATTCTTTCTCTAACACGTTGGGACTGAATCTGGCATTTTAAATCCATGTTCTGTCATGGATTGCTACAGAACCCTACTCTTGGAGTCATACAGGCTAATGCAGTAGCTATCTCACATTCAGCTGTAGACTCAGTGCATTATATGTATATCCCATTTTACTGCCCTCTCTATCTACTTACAGCATCATGCCTTTCATTTTTCTTCTTGCTCTTTCAACCATATCAGAACATTTTGTACCAAACAACCACTCAGAAAACAAACTGGGTAGATTGAGTGGCTCCCTAACCTACTGATGCACACAGAGAGCTCCAAAGCAAGCATGGACCTGCCTATTACCTTTGATGTCACAAACACTGGTATATAGGGATGGAAGCTAATCTTGGATGGAATCATTAAAAAAAAGAACTAAACTGGGCAACCAAATCACCATACAGACTATGGGATAACTTATAAGTATTTCCCTTTTTAGACATGTCACAACATGAAGATGAAATTTATGTTCCTCCAGATATTGGGGACCCACAACTCCAAACATCCTTCACAGTTGGTGCTGCTGCTTGAATTGGTGGATATAGTATTAGAGTTCAGCAACATCTAGAGTTTTGGAACAATTACAATGGGACATTTTAAAAGCATGAATGGGGAACCCATGACCAACAGAATAAATTTAGCTGCAAAAACACAAGCACATTGATGAATCACAGAGACCCCTGTCTATTTTTCCTTTCTTGATTACCAGTTTCCCATTGCCATTAGACATCAGCAATGAGAAACCAGAGCAATCTAGTCCTCACCAGTCCACTGATCAGCTGGTACCCTAGACCTGGATTACTGACTTCCCACAACTTGTAAGAAAACAGCAACTTACTGTGGGTGGCTGAAAGGAAGGGGGAAGACTTACTGTTTCCTCTTTATGATCCTGCTCAAAGATTTTTAATTTCCTTCTGCTACTGATCATGACTGAGTAGGAGAAGATATTCTACCTTGTTCTCAGTAACCCTATTTAAAATCATTGGTTTCCCTCAACTGAAACGAGAAGATCCAGAAAAAAATTGCTAGAAGGAAGGAATCAGCCTTCACTGGACAATCAATGATGCCTCAAGTCTCCTTACCGAGAAAGGCAGCGGGTGCAGCAACATAAAGGAGAAAAACATCATAGCAGGCTTTGTTGCACAGAGTATGATCAATAGAAGCCAATGCAACCGATAAGAGTCCAGGGGGAATACCAGTTAAAATGTTGGAGGGGAACCTGGAAGACGTAGGTTCTAGTGTTCAGTGGACCACTGTTGTTTTTGAACCACTCAGTATTTTTCAACCAACTAAACTCACTGGGTTGCTCATATGAAGTAAAATGGAGATTCCTGTCCACCCACATGCTTATTTGAGTTTCCAGAGAAGGGAAGGATACAAATGTAGCAATGGATCAATAAATAAAACAGAATGTAAACAGAATGTAAACCTATGCGACCTCTCCCTTCCAGTGGATCCTGTTGCTCTTGTGATTTACAGAGAAGCTGAGGGAGATGAAATGGGAGAAGAGATGTCTAGAGTGCTGCTGGAGATCAACAAAGGATGAACTTAACCAAACACAGGTGAGGGTCACTATTAAGGCCTACTTCTTTGCCCTTATTGTGTCTGTGGATTGTCGCCGATCAGCCTTGTTCTGGTGACCTGAGCCCTTTTGGGCTAGGGGGACCTGGAGATTCATCTACAAAGAGGAATTTTCAGAGCATTTGTCAAACAAAATCACTCGGATTCATTCCCAGTTAGACTCCAGCCTTGGTGCAGGTCCTGTGGAGATGCCTAGAGCACAGTCTTGTCCTGTTATCTAACAATGGTTTGAACCTGTTGGGCCTGAGGAAATAGACAGGGTCCTTAGGACTGTTTGCTCAGCCATCTGCTCCTTAGATCCATGCCCCTCCTGGCTGGGTAAGGCTCTCCGGGGAGAGGACATGTGGCTGGGTTCTAGTGATGGTGAATTCATCCTTGGGAGAGGGGGTGGTCCTTCATCTCTTAAGGAGGCATTGGTTCACCCCCTCCTCAAAGGGCCATCACTGGATCCCACCATACTGGCCAGTTTTCTTCCAGTGTCCAATCATTTTTGGGTAAGGTTGTAGAGAAGCTGGTCGTGCAGCAGCTTCAGTCGACCCTGGATGAAGTGGATTATCTGGACCCCTTTTAGTCAGGATTCAGGCCTGGACATGGGATGGAAACAGCATTTTTGGATGATCACAAGTGGGAATGGGATGAGGGTACTGGATGGAGTGACATTGCCTCAGACAGTCCTAGTGTACAATCTGGGGGGGTCCTTCTGGACTCACAACTTCTGTGTGAGGAGCAGGTGGGAGTCGTGGTCAGAAGGGCCTTTGTGCAACTTCATGTTGTGTACCACTTGTGCCTGTTCCTGGATTGTGCGGCTTTGCTCACAGTTACTCATGCCCTGGTCATCTCCCGTATGGACTATTATAATGTGCTTTACATGGTGTGCCCCTTGAAGAGTATCTGGAAGCTTCAACTGGTGCAAAATGTAGTGGCTACGAGGACATATGTTACACCTCTGCTTTGTGAGCTGCGTGGCTCACCAGTCTGCTTCCAGCTCCAATGCTTTTGACCTTTAAAGGCCTCCATGGCACGGAGCCAGGTTATCTGAGGGACTGCCTCTCCCCAGTTACATCTACCTGCCCCATCAGGTCCGGCAGGAGAGACCTGCTGCAGGTCCCGTCTGCGAAAGAGTTCCATCCGAAGGGACCTAGAAGGTGAGCATTTTCTGCCGTGGCACCCGCCCTCTAGAACATGATCCCTCCCGAGGTGAGGTTAGTCCCATCTCTCATGGCCTCCCAGAAAGCCCTTAAATCTGGTTTTTTCCAGCAAGCCTGGGGATCCCCTGGTAATAGGGAGCCTGAGTGTTGGCTGTACTATGTGTGATATTCTCCCGCTTGTGGTCTTGCTTTTATCTATGTGTACTGTTTTCATTGCTTTTTCAGTAGGTTTTCATAGTAGGTTTTATTGTATGCTGCCCAGAATCACTTTGTGTGAGATGGACAGACATGTGAATTTGACATATAAACAAACAAACAAATAAATAAAGTGCAAAACATGCTTAGTGCTAGCATGTTGTCCTTCTGAACCTTCAATGTATTTTCTGTTAGCCCAGTTATGTGAATATTGTCAATAAGGAGCACAAGATGTCTGTTTTCTCTTCTGTGGTGGAATTCCTACAGTACACCAGCAATTGAAATGGTTAATCCGTCTATGACTAATCTGTTTGTAGTTATTATTTATTAAAGCTCAGTGTGTTTTAGAAATCAACCAATGCAGCCAGAAATAAGCACCATTGAGTTTACTGAAGCTTATTCTTAGGAGATTGTGTAGAGGTTTGTATTCACACCAATCCTAATAAATAGGGTACTGCAATTCATATTTATAAGTTTCTACCCTTCAACATTTATCTTTGCACTGGATCACAATTAGTTGTTTTTACATTCCATCGTAATCTTTGCTACAACTGTCAAGATTTTTGAAATGTTAATAGTTGCAGAGAAGAGATAATTTCTCCATGGTAGTATCAGATGATATGGTAATATAATCTCCAATTCAACTCTCAAAAAGCACAATTATTTTCTCAAGGCCTGGCACTTTATTTGACTAACCCAGGGCAAATAATTCCAGTTGCTTAAAATTTCCACCTTCAAAACGTTGATTCAGAGACTCAAAGAGCATTAGCGAGAGTCCAAAGGCGGCCTTTAGTCCTTATTGGCATATACCAAATCATATTTTAAATGGAAAGAGGTATTAAAGGTAGCCTGAGATTAAAAAAAAAATCACAGAGATTCAGGAGGCCCCTGAGTACAAAACCAGGCAAAATAGCTACAGAGTAGAAGTCATGGGAATGGTGAGGAGAAGATAGAGCAACACATAATGGAACATAAGTATGGATGTTTTTGTTATCAGGAAATCTGTCCCACAGATTTCAAATGCCTAGGAATTCCTGAATATCTTTCACAAAATCCCAAGATGTATTTCTTCACTGAACATGTAGGATCATACTCCCGGTACCCACCAGAGGGCCTTTACTTTGGCATGACGCCATGCCCTCCCCTTAGCTGTCCTTGAAGGCCAATACAGGAAGATCCCTTACCTGGAGAGACAATGCCCTTGTGACTCTGGACACACAGAGACAACAGAGCATGTGCTTCTCCAGTGCCTGTCCTCCAGAGACATTCGTACCGGACTCATCTCACCATTATTGCACTAATACCCAGGGTGCACAGGACAATTCTACACCTCCCTGCTGCTTTCAGGTACCAACCCTGCTATAACATATAATGCGCAGCAGCCATTAGAATTTGTCAGATGATGACCTGTGCCATAAACTAGTCTTAATGAGCATCTAGTTTGCCATACTAAAGTGCTCTGTAATTTGATATAGTCTGCCACATACTAACCTTTATGCTCCCCTACAAGCATCTAATGCTCCTACCCCTCCCTTTAGATTCCTTTTAGATGTATACTTTCTATTTCATATCTTTTAGCTTTTTATTATTCAGACTCTGATGTATTTTCTATGCTTTTCAATTGATTGTACCTCACCCTCCTTACAGTGGTCTTTGACTGTAATAAAGATGTGTATTTTATACCTCTGGCATTGTGTCCCCCTACTCAAATCTTTTGAAATCATCTTAACTTTGAACAGAGCCACATGTAAAGAACTGTACTTTCACAGATATCTTTACATACAACCAAGGTTGAATCATGCAGCAAGAGTTTAGTATGTTCAGAAAGTTTCACGTTCGTTTATTGCCTGCCTGCCTGCCTGCCTTCCTTATCAGAATTTGCAGACGTTCCTCCAGATATTTTTACACGAACTTTACCTTGTGTCCTAATTACATATGCCCAAACTTGATCAGACACTCACATCTGATAGTAAGTTTACCTTTTCAAACAAATAAGCAATCAATCAAATCAATCAAATCCACTAGGAGACTAGTAAATCTATGAACCGATGCAGAGTTTAATGAAACAATCAGATGTAAATGAAAATGTCAAATTCCTCCAACTCTGGAGTGTTAATTAGTTTCAATGAACAGTTTAAAATTCCACTTTTTCCAGATTTCTAAGCTTTAGATACAGATGTGTAACAGTAAATATTCATCTTCTGTTGGGAGGAAATGGGCTTCACCTAAGAGATGGAAGATGAATGTGTATTCATTAAAGATTCCTAATAATAGGAATTCTCTTGACTGATTTTTTTTTCACATTTAAAAGCATCAGCCTCTGGAATCTTTCATTTATATTGAATGGTCTAGCTAACCCTTGGGGATTATTTAAATGTGGTGCATAAATGAAAGGGCAGCAACAATGCAGAAAAGAAAGAGCCCATAGAGACTGTAAAATTGTAAAATGAGAGCTATACTCAGCATTATCCCCATTCTTCCAGTTTTTAATATAACCATCACAAATACATTATATGGATCCTATTAACATTTAAAAAGAAACCTGGTTTGCACTGCTCTAAGCCTATTCAATAATGTATTGTGTTATTTTAACTGTTAAGATATGGGCAATACCACAACATGCTATTCTGTCTGATATTCCTATCATTCCCTGGAAGAAATAAGTAATAGAAGACAGATTGTTTTTAGATATGAGACCCCAGTGGAAAACAAATCAATATCTGTCATTAAAAAAGTAAGATCGGTATCAAATTCTCTTTCTTTGATCTCAGAATGTGTTTAATCTCTAGGGCTATTTACCCTAGTACATCACATTTCTTTCTGAATGAGAAATTTCACTATTTTATTTTATTTTATTTTATTAAGCAAATTGATATAGCCACCCATCTCACCAAAAGCGACTGTGGGAGGTGTGCAACATTTCCATACCCCTTTTTAGGAAAAAAAACAACCACCACCTTATTTTGGGTTTCTTGTTAGGATGTTCAGACACACTCTCCACTCAATTTAATGGATTTCCTGGCACTGAAAGCGGTTTCTTGACACATTGAGAAATGTGTCACATGTTTCTCCTTTCCTCCACTAGGGTTGTTAAAGCATTTGGTGCATAGCTGTCAGGCCCAGCCCAAGAACAACGGTGAAACAGCCCAGTTGAGTAAAGTTCCTTTATTTGCTTACACCATACAGACAGAATCTTGCCAGACTAAATCTATACTACTGCAACAAATGGATATATCCTGGGAGATTCTAGGGAGTGGCCATCCTGAGCTCTTTGCTTCCCACACTCCCCTTGCAGACTGTGGTTTAGTGGATTATCTGAACCCAGAAAATGGGTTAATTCAATAACCTAGTTAGTGTGCTGTGAATTTTGTATATCTAGGCGGTTACATTTACTGCTTTATAAAAAGCATTATATAATCGGTAAAGAGACCTTCCAAAATCTGACACTTTCAGATGTAAGTGAACAATTTCTCTCAGAATTCTCAAGAACATCATTTTGGAACGCTGATGCAAAAGCTAAGATTCTCTGGTTCCCTCAGGGAATCCCTTTGATTGCAGTGAGCTTGTTCTTCCAGCTCCCACTTACGTGGAAGGTAAATTGCTAAAATGGCCCTTTTTAAATGGGGGATTTTAGGACACAGGTACACAATGGGAGGTGCCAGAGGCCATGAATCCCTGAAAACCAGAGCTCCCCCAAAAGTTCTCAAAAATCAGCATTTTTTAATCTGAGGGGGAAAACCTTTAAAGACATGATTGGGAGTAACTGGGTTTAATTCAATTCACTTTGAAATTAATGGAAAATACATTAAATAAAATCAAATTTCCTTTTTGTCTTTGCTTTTCCAGGCGTGTCCCTCAGCAACATCACTCAAAAGCCAAGTTTGCCCCAGAGGCATTTATAGGAGAGGTCAAAAAAGTCAAGATCACAAACACAACTGAGCAATTGAAGGCCGGTCTCTTTTTAATATGTGTTGAACTTGCAAAGCAGGTAAAAAGGGGGCAGGGCCACCATCTTGACTTTTTGATTCCCTCCATGGATGCCCCTATATGGCCCTAAACCCTCACTGGAATTGCAAGGGGAAATGCCAAATCAATTCAGCGTTGACTTGCTTCCATTTCCACAATTTTTCAAGGGCTACCATCAATTATCACACACTTTGCAACTGACTCCTGAGCTACTGAACTTTAGCTGTGTACTCACAAGATGCTTAACATGGTTGCCAGGTTAACTATTTTCTCATTATAATGGCTCATATAATACACTGAATCATAAATTAACTAAAAGGCTGTGTAGCAAGTATCTAACGCTAGTACTAGCTAAGTTCATCATGTGGATTTTTAACTGACTTGGATAAGTGTGTTGGGTGAACTGACACTGTACCTTGCCTTCTGCTCCTGCTCAATCTTCTACCCCCAATGACTACATTATCACTTGAGCTGGTTTCTTAGCTTCTATTCCCACAAATAATCTCAGAGTACAAAATGCATTGTAGTGCAAGCTCTTTGAAGGAAGGTTATGCAATGACCTAGATTCGAAGGGCAAAATGTGATTCAGAGTGTGCAAGGACATGCACGCAGCATTTATCAGAAACACCTTCCATCGAACCATTCCATTTTCCCAGGAGCCTGCTGCAGGCCACCCAAGCCGAGAAAAGACTCAGATGCTTTAACATGCCCACCAAATCTCATTTTGCCTTTCAAATCCAGATGATTGCACAACCCTAATTTGAACCACAATCACCATTTTAATTTTCTGTTAAAGCTTGTAGGGCCTCTGTGTGGCCCAGAAGCATTGCTGGAAATTGAGATAGGGTGAGTTAGTCTATGCATGTAAAAGCAGCATTAGATGACAAGTCATTTGGCTGTGAACAATTCAACAAAAGAGAAGTATCCAATTTCCAGAGCCTATGTTCCACCCCCTCCAATACCTCATCCATGCATCTTCACCGTATGACTTCAGCTCACCAGATAAAAACCCAGGATATTGAAATCTGTTGTGATTGTATCACTGTAATTAAAGGAGGATTACAAAAGCACAGTATTGAAAAACAACAAACAATAAACCAGCCCAATGAGTTGGGAATTAGGACCCACGTTTTTGTTCAAGGAAAATGTATATTCAATCAGCTCTAAAGGGATGGTATCCTAATCTAGCAGTACAAAAGGAGAAAGAGAAAAAAAAAACCTGCACAAAGAGCTAGTTTATACCCCAGGATAAAAACACAATTCAGATTCGTGCAGGGTGATTTTCTTCCTAATATTCTCCACTTTTTATGTATATTTGCACATTCTTTTCACATTTCTATGTATGTATATTAGAATGCAACCCCACAAAAGGGCATTTTGGGGCTGAAAAATCTAAATCTCTCCTTTTAGGTTCTGAATTAGTACAGCTTTTAGGGATCCATTCAAAGATACACAATATGAGGCTCCAATTTCAATCCAAAGCTCCAGATGTGGCTGCTAGAAACCTCAGAAAGTTCCCACACTGTAATTCAAATGTGACAGAAAGGGACATTTTGTTAAATGTATCATTGGAAGCATATTAACTATATTTAATTTAACTTAACATGAAGTCAGTACAACTTTTATCCAGCCTCTCCTTCCCCATTCTTTTGCAATGTGGGGCTCCTGACACAGCATTCAAAGGTCACAGGTGGCTCTGCCTGGAAAAAGTTGTGTGGTCTCATCCTAAATGCCTGTATATTTCTAAAAAGTGGAATTTGTCTAACCCAGTGTTTCTCAAACTTGGCAACTTTAAGATGTGTGAACTTTAACTCCCAGAATTCTTAAACGGATCTTGAATTCTTAACACATCTTAAAGTTACCATGTTTGAGCAATGCTGGACTAACCCTTCCCTGCCCCATTCCAGCCCTAGAGCAATGAAAGCTTTGCGAATCACTTGCCTTCTAGATAATTAGAAACATATCAGGGTTATTGATGATGATTATGGTGACTGAAAATAGCTGTAATATTAGCAATATTTATTATTTAACACCAAGAGTTGAAGGTCTCTTTGAAGCATTTAAAGGGCCAGATTTCTATCTTGAGGCTAGCATAATCCAGCCTTTTTCAGTCTCCTGCAGGATTTTTTTTAGATTTCAACAACTTTTATATACCACCTCAACCATAAGACTTGGTGCACAACCATAAGACATGCACACAAAATAACAATTCATTAAACACATAAGTAATTAACTAACCACAGATAAAGGAATAATCCAGTAATCCAATGGTTGCCTTAAACCTCATTTGGGTCAAAAGCAAAGGCGTCTGCAAGATATCATGTTTCTGTCAAAATGACCAAAGTATGTCATGCCATTGTGACACAAGTTCAGCTTCATAGATGCATGTAACATCGTGACTAGAGAAAGGGGGAGAGCTTGCACTGTAAGGGCGCAATGTTGTTTTTGTCATTTACCTACCTGTGGGCACCCCTGAAGACCCATTGAAGTAAAAGACCCATTGAAGGTCTCCAGGGCCTTTCTGAACATGAGGAGAGTTGAGACCAACCATCCTGTCAAAGCATGGAAGGAACATATTCCAAAGTATGGGGGCTATTACCAGAAGACCCTTTGCATCCTCCATGGGGGAACAATTCTTAACAAGTTTGCTCAGTGACTGGATGGGCAAATTCATGCTTGGTGTGTTTCTGATGCATTTCTCATGTAGTTTTGGATAGGATGCTGAGAGCCACTGTAGTGATTCCCCCTCCAAGAGCATTCATGGGGATGAATGATATCCTGTGCATCATGACACAGTTGTGCTAATGATGCCAATTATGTAATTTGCATCACTCACACAATGACATCAAACACACATAATGTAATTGCGGCTTATACCAACACCTATGTCCCCCCATCTTTCACTTTTATCTCCAGCTCTCCACCAGCCATCCTCCCCTAAAAGCTAAGCACAGCAGTTCCCATCTAAATTTAGATACAGGCCATTTTTGCATGCCATGCTGAGGGAGTGTTTCAGGTAACAAAAGTGCATATCTTGACATTTTTCTTCTCACCCACTCACCCCATGCTGAGTTTTACCAAGGTTTCAGACAGACTAGGTCATTCAAGGTATCTTAGATCTATTTAACTCAGATGCTGTATCGTAGGTTTGTTGTTTTACTCATCTTCTGCATGTTGTTTAAGATATAAGTCCCACTACTTTAAATGATACTCATGCCTTAACAACCTCTAACCCTACCCTCTGAATGAATGAGGGACATAGGCTAAAAATCCTTTTGAGCCAGTGTGGGGTAGTGGTTAAAGCAGTGTTTCTCAACCTTGCCAGCTTGAAGATGTGTGGACTTCAGCTCCCAGAACTCCTCAGCCAGCCATGGAGTTGAAGTCCACACATCTTCAAGTTGCCAAGGTTGAGAAACACTGGGTTAAAGTGTTGGAGCAGGAATGGGAAGAATCAAGTTCAAGTCTACTTCAGTCATGGAAATTCCTTGGGTGATATTGGGCCATGCACTTGCTCTCATTCCAACCTACCGCACAGGTTTGCAGTTGGTGGGGATAAAGTAAGGATGAAAGTGTTATGGGGCTACCTTTTGCTCCTGGAGGAAAGGCTGGGTATAAACCTAACAAACTGGTTAATTAATAAATGTGGTGCAGGTTTTCAGCATAAATACATAACATCAGAGGTGACCTTCAGTGTTTTATTTTTTGACCAGGTTTATGCTCCTGTTATATCAGGAATTAAACATGCTGTGAAGCTCCTTCAGAGCTTTGCTTTTCTTGGAAAGCTTTGTAATGCTGCTTGTATTTCCAAATTGGATTATAGGACATGGAAAATCCTTTTGTTGAACTGTAGTTCTAATCAGGTGCATCTGTGGCAAGATAAATCAGCAGTTAGAAATAAACCTCCAATACTTCATAGTTTAAGGCACATAGATAGTGTGGGAGGTTGAACTGAATGACAGGCAGGTTGGCTTGGCTTCAAAAATTTGTATCACATTGCTAAGATTCTTCATTACTAAATCCTGGGCTGCAGTGTCTTGCACATTCTTCCTGTGAGTCTTTCCGCCAGTGCACGCTTGTGCAGAAGACTGTGCTCATCCATCAAAATCAATTTCAGTCAAGGGAGGGCAGGTAGCTGTAGCAGCACTTCTTAGAGTGGGAAATCATAATTTGCTTCCTGGTTAAGAAAGAAAATTTTCTACCCAATGCGTTGGAAGTAGGTCTGAATTAAAGAAAGCTTTGAAGCTAGAGGCAAACTTTTATTCAGAGGCAAATCGCTGATATATTACACCTGGCTGCATACTTTCTAAGTCCTCTTGAAATTGTATTAACCCGCTAGAGACAGAATAGCAGCACAATAAAGTTGCATTTAATATGATGCTGAAATCTGGCCCACATTTTTTTTTTCTTGCAAACAAGGCTTATAATTTTATGTTGCATTTTCAGGAGCTTGAGAATTTCTTCATTTTTTTTTTCTTGATGTAATTTTTGGACTTAGTTGATTATTGAAGGTGATGAAGGTGGATTCCTACTGTTGGCTGGGTGGCTTTCTGATGCCTATCTTTCCATGGCTCTGAGTCTTCCTGGCTACCCATACTTCCTTGTCCAAAAAATGCCCTCTGGGAGGAATTCCTGTATGATGTCTCACTTTGAGACTGAATTGGTGTGGCCAGAAGCTAGAGACGCTGCAGAAGATATCCTGGGAGACATGGTTATGCATTGACAGGAGAGTCACCTGCTATCATTGACCAACTCAGAGCTAAATTATGGTGAGAACAGCCATTCTTCCCCCTTAAATTTCATTAACATTTTCTTCTGGCTTAAAAGGTGCTTTAAAAAGAAATTATTTTTCCTCATATTGAAAGAAAATGTGATTGTTGTTGTTGTTTAGTCGTTAAGTCGTGTCCGACTCTTCGTGACCCCATGAACCATATTGCGCCAGGCCTTCCTGTCCTTCACTGCCTCCCTGAGTTTGCTCAGTTTCATGCTCATTGCTTCAGTGATGCTATCTAACCATCTCATCCTCTGCCGTCCTCTTCTCCTTTTGCCTTCAATCTTTCCCAGCATCAGGGTCTTCTCCAAAGAGATCTCTCTTCGCATTAGGTGGCCAAAATATCTGAGCTTGAGCTTCATTATCGATCCTTCCAATGAGCAATCAGGGTTGATTTCCTTTAAGATTGACTGGTTTGACCTCCTAGCAGTCCAGGGAACTCTTAAGAGTCTTCTCCAGCACCACAGTTCAAAGGCATCAATTCTTCGGCGCTCGGCCTTTTTTATGGTCCAGCTCTCACAGCCATACATTACTACTGGAAAAACCATAGCTTTGACTATGCGGATCTTTGTCGGCAAGGTGACGTCTCTGCTTTTTAATATGCTATCTAGGCTTGCCATAGCTTTCCTCCCAAGGAGCAAGCGTCTTTTAATTTCATGGCTGCAGTCTCCGTCTGCGTGATAGATGTGATAGAAAATGTGATAGATGATAGATATTTTTTTGCAAAATGCTATTCTATTACCAATTAGTAGCATGAGGAGAAAACAATACTTTCTAGTGACCCAGGACAAATTGCTTGGTAATTAAAATGTGTATTGTACCACTTCTTTTCTAATGTTTAATTACTGAAGGATAAGTGTAGAGTGGTCAGAGGTAGATGAGAACTGTTATGCAGGCTAGAAAAAACCTGATCTTTCCCTCCCAGCCTTTTTGTTTAAAAAATTTTGTACACATTTAAGTAACCTCAGCTAATGGAGTTCTTAAAAAAAAACACGTGCTTACACATTGTTAGAAAGGGGGATTATTCTAAACCTAAAGGCTGAGGAGATCCAGGTGCAGCTTAGCCTCGAATAATGTGCAGATAAATATTTCCCATCAAGAATACACCAATACAAGGCATGCCATAAAGAAAATAAACATATTTGCTCTTGCAATATATTATTTAGTGATTGTTCTAGTCACAGATGGCATCTAACAAATTTATAAAAATCTAGCCCATGCGTAATAAATTCTGCAGCCAGGAAACCCACATTTTTCTCCAGGATTATTTTATCTGCATTACATATTGCTTCCAAAATTAAAAGTTTTCAAAGACATTTGAGATGTATTTTGATGAAGAATGAATGGTGATTGAGGTGAGTGGACCATGGTGAAAACAGCCATAAATTAGCCCTGGGAAAAGGAAGGATAGTTATGTTGCAAGATGCTATATTTTTGCCATCTTGGCACAAAAATACCTGCTTAATACCCACTAGCAGATGAACTTTCATCAGGCTTTCGTTTGGGGATAAACCTAGAAAAAGAGTTGGCAAAAATGCCAAAGCTTGCTGTATTTCTTCATTAAAAACTGAAAGCTATTCTAGGTATTAGTTGGTCTCACACATCCTTAGGCTTCCCCATCTACCCCTCCAGGGTCTACTTTCAGTGATGGAGGATCTTCTACTTCTCCACCCAAACAGTGATATCTCTCTCTCTCCATAATCTCTTCCTCCTCTACTTTTTCTTCAGCCCCAAACTCTTTGACCCTCATTCTTCTGCAGGTCAGCTGTTTCCCCTTAATGCCCTAGACAGCTTAGCTAATGATGAGGAATGCTGGGAACTGTAGTTCAATCATTTCTGAAGGCCATACATTCACCACCACATTTCTGCAAGAGATCATTAGAAATGGTAATGCTGTGTTTTAGGAAAACTCATCATCCTTACTGATCTGGCCAAGGAACCTTGATAGCCATCAAAGGGCATTCTTTGGAATACAATTCCAAAAGCTAGTGCTATATTAAATCCTTCCTGGCAAAGCCACTTTAAAGATGCACCTATAAAAAGTAAGATATGTTCGATTATTCATTTCCTGAGTCAAACCAGCTGCTTGAGTTAATATCTTGCATGACAGGAATGAATCTATTAGAAACTATTTCAGTGCTTGTTCTAATTTCCTTTGGCCCTCTCTCACAATTTTTTTTTCAAGGCTGCCTCTTTGCCAACCTGGAAGCACAGAGAACAACGCTGTGTCTTTGAAGTTCTTCTTCAACCAAGAATAGAGGAGCAACTCTATATGTGCCTATGGAGAGCATGGCTGATTTTCAATGGATCATTGGGTTTGCTTTTCCCTTCCATTGCTTTACCCATAGCTCAGATTCTCAGCCAAACACTAATTACATTTTCTTGGCATAGGGCATGCAAATGGATTGCAAATTTATGAAGTCTGCTGAAACGCTGAGAATAATGAGCATTCTGAATGACCACCGCCAAGGTTCACATACATGAACAAGCAAGGCGTGGTGGTGGGAGGAATACACTGTGATTTTTAAAAATTCTGTACCGAGGCAAACGAGGTTCAGCCTGAAAAAGGAAATATATCCTCTATCTGTACAAATCATACAAATTAAATGGACTTCCATATTTTCAATTATTTACTTTTTTCTTTCTTTCTTCTTGGCGGGCTGTTGGCTTTGGCTCCCTTGGCCAGAATCAAACAGTCAGGAAGAGTTTGATGGGAATACAAGGGGAGAAAGCAATACAATTGAGAACAGAACAAAGATAAAGTCAGTTCTTGCTTGTGTTCAGTTTTCTTGTATTGCAGTGCATACATGTACCTCAAAAGGAATTAGGGAGGACCAGGAAATGGGGTGTGGGGGCCATGGGTGTCTGCAAGTGATGAAACATGCATTGCACTACATATTTCTGCCATTTACATACTTTTCCAACACAAGTACCAAAGGGTGGCACTTCTGTTGTGACATCATGAGTCACGTTTTGTCATTTTGCTATGAATGTGGCTAGCTGTGGACACCTATACTAGTGGCAGCAACTGGGATGAGGCCCAGAATTTAGGGTGGTTTTCCAAATCCCCCTCCCAATTTATGGGAGGCCAAAGGGGACGGGTTGTAATGTGGGGTGTCAGGCTTCACATAGCGCATTACTCAAAGGCAATCAGGCAGAGATTCATGGAAGCAGCTTTCTGATCAGCTAGTTTTATTATATACGTATATTAGAAAAGCTGTAGTAATAGCAATCAACAGCCACTGCCAAATCCAGGCCTCAAGCTATACAGCTAGTCCTCCAGTTACTGTATGTCCATTTATTCAGCGACCATTCAAAGTTATGACGATGCTGAACAAAGGGGCTTACAACTGGTCCTCGACGCTCCTGCTGTTGCAGCGTCCCTGTGGTCACATGAACAAAATTTGGGTGCCTAGCAACCAGCTTACACTTACGACCAGTTGCAGCATCTGCAGTCACACGATCGACATTTGCGAACATCCCTGCTGGCTTCCCCCAAGCAAAGTCAACCGAAAGCCAGCAAGGAGGGCCGCAAGTTGCTGGGGTGAGTCTCCCCCACCGCCTTTCTTGGCTCACAAGCACAGAGCCCTCCTTCCCCCCTTTGCTCGCACACACCCCGCACCCGCTTTCCTTGGCCTCCCTGCGATTGCACACATGTACTCTGGACCCTCTTTCCACAGCCTCCCTGCAATT
Organism: Python bivittatus; assembly: GCF_059951505.1. NCBI lineage: Eukaryota > Metazoa > Chordata > Lepidosauria > Squamata > Pythonidae > Python > Python bivittatus. The sequence continues at coordinate 9,993,960 of NW_028277125.1, read as the reverse complement.
GCACACACGAACCCCACGCCCTCTTTCCTTGGCTTCCCTGCAATCACATACATACATGCACATACCCTACACCCTCTTTCCATGGCCACCCTACAATCACACCCACCCCACACTCTCTTTCCTCAGCCTCCCTGCAATTGCACACACATGCACATACCCAGCACCCTCTCTCCATGGCCTCCCTGCTGCTTAGCTGGGACTCCCTCCACTTCCTGCTTAACAACCCATGTGTCTTGGGTTACAATGACAACTGGTACTGCCTGGATTGCATCACTTAGCAGCGGCAATCCTGGTCCCAACTGCAGTCGTAATTCGAGGACTACTTGTATATACAGCAGTTGCTGGGTTCAAATCTTTTTCTTCCCTGTGCATTGCAATGGACTGAGAGATGTGGTTGACACCTGTGCATTGTTATTGTAATGGCTCTGTCTGATCTCTTTGCAAGTTATCTTGGGTCTTCTAGTCCTGTGGGTGGGTGGGGCTGTAACATCTTTACTCCTTATGTTGTTTCACACACTATTATACTCCTATCTTTAAGGCTTCATGCTTATAACCTTGCATTTGGTAGGGACAGATCTACCCCCCCCCCAAAAAAAGAAAAGAGACAAAGCAATCCTGGGACAATATGGAAGAGATGCACAATAAATAGGAAGAGAATATTTTAAGTTGCACAAGATTCAAGGGACACATCTACACTTTATGACTTAATTGCAGAATTATGGCCATTTGTTATGGTTTTCCCCATAGAATTCTGGGTTTGTAGTTTAACAGATGGGCTGGGACCTGATGGTTAAAGATCCTTATTCTCCCTCACCAACCTTCAGTTTCTGAGTCTCCTTGGATGAAAGCAAATGACCACAAAATGTGCTTAAGGGTAATACCACATGCCTAAAAAGCAGAAAGCTACCATTAAAAAAGTGCATTTCTATGTTATATCTCCTCCCTTCTTCCCATAGGCTGTACCAGTAAAGGAAATATTAGCAAACATTAATACTTCATGCTTTTCTGATGCAGACCTTACTTTTCATTTATTTGCAAAGCCTGAATTTATCTCTCTCTCTCTCTCTCTCTCTCTCTCTTGTTCTAAATGTAAATTTAATGTCTAGATCATAAACTTTAGCAACCTACCTCTCAGGTTGCTTGAGGCCATCAGAACCCATTCTGCAGCTTGCAGAGTCTGCCCAGATTATGCCATGAAATTCATTTCCAAAAGCAAATGACATCTGGAGATGTGTTTTTTTAGGGACTAAGTGGATGCATTAACTTTTTTCATCCTTTAAAGTGCATCCTTCCCCCCAATCAGAAAGGTCTGAATTTATTAGTCCAGCCCATTAGAGTTACTGCCTTCTGCATCTTTTAGAGGATCCAGAAATGGAAAAGAAAATGAGCACACAAAAAGGTTGCTGCATTCCTGCCTTAAAATCTAGACAAGAGTGGGCACCTCCCAGTATATGGACTCCATATACCCTTCTTTTTGGAAGGAGTCACAGGATCTCTGTAACAAATATAGCATTGACATGTGGCAGCATTTGGGGCGGTGTGACTTGTCACTTAACAACCTCCAATAGCCATAACACAGCCATTCACATCACATTATATCCTGCTATACCTCCTCAGGCTTCCAAAGGTTGAAATAGGAGGATATCCTTTCAGATAGTACAGCATCAATTCATTTTGGCTTCTTGATCCAAAAATTCAGCTTTGTTTTGGCATTTGATAACCTCCCATGCAACTACCAGCCCTACTTGCTGTTCCTTCCTTTTATCAGCATCAGTGTGGGAGGACCATTTCAGGCATTAGATCTGCCTGAGGAACCAGCTGAGCTCAACTTAGAACTTAAGGCAAGTTTGCTACCCCAGTGGTCCCCTGTAATAGGGTCAGAAATAGTAGATCTCATTAAATGACTTATGCCTGGTAACAGCCCAACAATGAGCTCATCACTGCTGAAGTTAGTTGAAGCCATTTGGATTGGTAGACTGATTTTGGCCTCCCTGTTTACATTTATAGATAGTAAAGAACTGACTGCAAAGGAGGATGGGTTTTTTTCATAGATGGTTCCAATCTGTAAAAAGGGAACTGGGATTTGTATGCTAATTACTAGTCCATTACCCTCCTTAGCATAATAAGCAAATTGTATTCTAGGCATTTACATAATAAACTCTTAAAGTGGTTGAATCATGAAACATTCTGGCTGGGTGCTCAATTATAGATCACACCTTTATGTTGCAGCATCTAGTAAAAATATACTTTAAGCCAGCATTTATACTACAGTATATGCAATTTTATTGATTTTAGAAGATTCACATTTTGGTCTTATTTCTAGATATAAATTATGTCTAGAACTCTACCATAGATAAGTGCCTGCTCCTGCATGTGTGCGTGTGTGCACGCACACACACAGACACACAAAAACAAACAAACAAACAAACAAATAAATAAATAAAAATTCCCCTCTTACCCCTATGGGTGGTATGTATCTTCTTCAATCTCAGGTCCTCTGCCAGAGGCCTGGGAGTTTGAGGGTTCTGTGCAGTATCTTAGCTGTTCCAAGCACTGCACTCTTTGGACAGAGAGCTCAGATGTTGTTCCTGGGATCTGATGGAGGCCCTCTCCCAGCTTAGGAGTCACAGCCCTGAGTGCTCCTACCACCACTGGGACCACTTTGGCCTTTACTTTCCACATCCTCTCTAGTTCCTCCTTCAGGCCCTGGTACTTCTCCAGCTTCTCATACTCCTTCTTCCTGATGTTGCTGTCACTTGGCACCGTTACATCTATCACCACAGCTATCTTCTGGTCCTTGTCTACTACCACAGTGTCTGGTTGATTGGCCAGTACCTGCCTGTCCATCTGGATCTGGAAGTCCCACAAAAAAGCCCTGTTATTCTCCACAAACTTCTGTGGAATCTCCCATCTGGACTTGGGAGGGTCTAGCCCATATACTGTGCAGATGTTCCTGTACACAATGCCAGCTACTTGGTTGTGCCGTTCAGTATATGCTGTTCCTGCCTGCATCTTCCACCCTGCCACTATGTATTGGACTGTCTCTGAAGCCTCTCTGCACAGCCTGCCCCTTGGGCCCTGTCTAGTGTGGTAGACCCCTGCTTCCATGGATCTGGTGCTTAGTGCCTGTTCTTGTGCTGCTATGATCAGTGCCTCAGTGCTGTCTTTTAGTCCAGCCCTTTCCACACTGGTAGGATTTCCCAATGTGTGCCAGTCTCATAAGCTCTATGAGAATGTTATTTTAAAGGTTAGATGCAAAACACAATATGCAGGGCCTACACCAAGGAAATCCATACTGGCAGAGGAGTTAGGCAGGGGTGTGTCTCAGCACTACTACTACTTAATTTGTATATCAATTCTCTTGTGGCCAACATGAATACTCAAGCTCATCCTCCTTCAAAATTGAAGGTCAGACACCCTGCAATCCTTCTATATGTGGATCATGGTGGGCTCTTCTATCTCAGACGCCAATTGGCCTAAAATGAGTTTTATCCCTTTGGCCATGTATTGCAGTTAAGAAGTGCTTGAAATTAGTTATATAAAAACTAAGGTTTTATTTTCTGTTAAACAACCTAAAATTCATGGCTACTGAATAGCCTCCTGACTGAACAAAATCTTCAAGTATTTAGGAGGGTTTCATGTTATTGATAAACACGGGGTGCATATAGAGTATGTTGTTCAAAAGGCACAGATGTCAGCTATAGTCAGGCAGTCTTTCTATTATTTAGAGGCACCCTTATTCATATTTGCTGCACTAAAAGTATTTTCAGCTCCTGTCTGGGCACACCTTCTGTTCTGAGCCCAACTGGGACCACATAATTCCTTCGCTCCCTGGAGAGGGTGCAATCTAAGTTCTTAAGGCACATATTTCAAGTCCCACAATGTGTTCCCAATGTGGTTTTGCACTATGAAGCCGGTGGGATCAAAATTATGACTGCATCCTTTCATATTGGCTAAAACTACTCCTCCCCCTGCCCTCATTTTAATTGATGACTTTGTTTCATCCTGAGTAGGACACTGCATGACAAAGTGAAACACTGCAGTTTCCGACCGGAAGCAATTCTGATGATGGGACAGGATGGTAGTTGCTGCCCTTTTTTTCAAGGTGGCAAGATATTTAAGCCAAATAATGGTTCCCAAATTCAGAAGAACTCCAACTCTTCCAAATTTAATGCCCTCCTAATAGCTATTCTTGAGAGAAAATTCTAGGATATTCCATTTGAACAAAACTGCCTTGTGGTGAAGGAGTTTTTGGAACTTTTACTATATTTCCCATTATTATGAAGATGTCTAGTATTTCCTGACAGAGATTCCCTGTGAAGAGATTGCAATCTAGCAATCTCTAGCAGGTGGAGTGCTCTGGGAAACATTGAGCTCATGCGTGGTGTGGTGCTGAAGTGGCCTTCAAATGGACACTAGATCTGCTTTACTTCCTCTTTTAACTAACATCGTAAACTGCCTATTTGTGATTTATTTGGCAATTAAAAACCTCCTGAAAGACAAGTTGCTGTACACTGGGGGAATTTCCTATTATCCTGGGAGAAAGAAGACCAAAGTAAGTTTAAAGATCAAAAAGAAATATTTCAATGTTTGAAAACAGTGAAAGGGAATTAGGAATGTTGATTGGGGACAATTAAGAGGCTAGATGGATTTGAAAAAGCTTTTTGAAGGATTGTTTTAAATGTTTAAGGAAATACAGTAAGTGAATTTGGATTTAACTGCAAGAAAATCTGCCCTGGGAAAGTTTGGTTTCTGAAAATAAACATAAGATAAGGTCAGAAGGAACCTAACAATATATCTCTTTTACCCTAATGGGGAGTATCCTTCTTTCAAAGAATTTTTTGCTGTTTGAAATCAGGGTGTCCAGGAAGTATTTATAAAACTGGGGCTAACAGAGGTTGTAGAAGAAGAAAAGATTTTACTGGACAAAATAGCTGTGGAGGACGACTTGAATAAGGATTCTAAAATGGACTTTAAAGAAATGCCAGATTACAGTATAAGAGAGACATGGAAGATATGAAAAAGATGCTGTGGATCTGAAGATGGCCAAAGTTGCTTGATTATGAGAATGACACGAGAAAGAAGTTGTAATGGACTGGAAGAGTGACTTTGAGAACTATCCTATTTTGGACATAGTGAAGGGAAATACCAAATCTCTGAAACCTTTTCTGAAATTAGGGAGAGAATGATAAGAGATTGTTATCTAGGGGTTTATTTGGGGAAAAGTCTGAAGACTGAGCCTTTCAAAAAGAAGAGAAAGGTATCCAAAGTGGATTTATCAAATCAAGGTGAAATTGTCCATGTTTTGATCTTGGATCTTGTTAATATTGAATTTTCTTTTTCTGGCCACGACTTTAAGATGATGATTTATACCTGTAAAAGTGATTTATTTGGTTTAGCTTAAAACACACATGTGATTATTATTGGTCTTTTGTATGCTTAAGAGGAGAGATCTTTTAGGTTTCACTTCTCAGAAAAAACTTAAAAGCTAAAATGCAAAATTGACCTATTTGTTTAAGCTTAAAATTTATAGTTTATTATTACTGGCACTCTTAATCCTTTTGCTGATTAGACTGTTGAATATTTTTTATAATTCGGTCATTATTTAGGGATGACAGGGGATAAAGAGGGGTTGTTTTTAGTAATAGTAGAGAAGGTGTTAAGTTACTGTTAATACATATACTTGTTTGGAGGGAGGGAGAAGTAATCTTTCCCTTCCTTCCTTCCTTCCTTCCTTCCTTCCTTCCTTCCTTCCTTCCTTCCTTCCTTCCTTCCTTCCTTCCTTCCTTCCTTCTTTTCTCTTTCTCTCTCTCTTTCTTTCTTTTTCTTTTTGTTTGTAGGTTTTTTAGTTTTGTATTAGTTTTTATATATATAAACTTTAATAAAAATATTTTTTTAAAAAAAGATGTCTTGTACCAGCTAATAACTCCCTACCTAGTCAGATTTCCATGCCACCAAGAATCCCTTTATTTACAGTTATTATTGACTGACCAATATGATTTTATTCCTCTGAACGCTGCTAAGTTTTGCATTACTATTTGTAAAATACGTTGAACTTTGATCACAATAGTTTTATAATTAATTTTATTATAAATTTTTATTTATCATCTCAGAATCTGTATTCTTTCTTCTTTTTTGAATTTGTCAATGACCATAATAAAACGGACTGACTAATGGATTGAAATGCATGCACACACACAAACAGACAACTGTACTACCTGGATGACCTCTATCCTAGAATCCAGCTGTCTGGAGAAACAATTATATTGTATTTAATTTGCTGCTTTTATGGTTTATCCAAACAATAATACCTTGCTGATTTTACTAATAAAGAGCAACACAGTCATTGGCTATCTTTATTTGGATAAATAGGATGTTGGGATCTCTCTATAACGTTACAAATTTTAACAAGAGGAAGAAAACTTTTAAAATGTTTTCAGAATATGACATACTTTAGATCATGAATAAGTAAACAGTTACTTTCTTATATATTTCATTTATTTTCCTTTACTATATTCTTATTTTTTCTTTCTTTTCTATTTCTCTTTCTATTTTTTCTATTTTTTTCTTTCTTTTCTGCACCTTCTATTTTTATTTTTATTCTTTTTTTTTTAGTTTGTATTAGTTTTACTGTTGTAATTGTAAACTTTAATAAAATTACCATTAAAAAAATAACCAGGACTAAAGACTGCAAGCCAGTTTTCTTCCACCTCAGCATGATTGTTAGAATTCAGTACATCTGAAGGGTACCAGGTTAGAGAAGCTTCACATAAAGGATAGTCATCAGATGAACTGAAATATTAATGTAATTATGCAAACATAGAACTTCATTTTCTGAACAATTATTTGCTTATTTCATCAGCTCTAGATGATCTGCCAACCTGGATAAATTTGACTGGACATAGCAGACAGTTCTTGACCTCTCTCTCTATTAAGATACCATTAAATTCCTCTGCAAATTATACATTTCCTGCAAAAATTCACTAGAGTAGCATCAGGGCTCCAATTTTTATCACACCTTTCCAGGTAAATGAATACTAGATCACACCAAAATATGATTAATGCAAAAGACAGCTACAGTTTTGAAAAAAAATGTTGCACCTTCTTGAGTTCAAATGTGTGTGTTTCTTAAATTATGTAAAATATCAATGTTTGACTGTAATTATTTGTTATTTATGTTATTTACATACTGTACTGCTGCAATCTCCATGGTCCTCTGGTGGTTTAGAACAGTAAAACAATAAAGGAAATATACAAAATCCAATGTTGTCATAATGCAGCAACTCTGATGTTGCTCACCTGTCATCCTTCAAATGCCCTTCAGAAAAACTAATTTTTTCACTAAATTCCAGAAAGCTATGTGGAGCTAAGCCATGAGTCCCTGTTGCCAGGGACTCCCATTCCAAATAGGGTGAAAACTGGGGCACGAGCCAAAGCTGGGCAAAAGGCCATCCTATCCACATCCTCCCCTTGCCCTTCCAGTAGCAGCCATGACTCCAGCAGGACCACCAAGTCTCAGACCTGCTCCTTTGGAGGAGGGACATCCTATTCAGAGTTACAACTACATAGATCTGACAGAGAAACCTTCTGAAAAAATAGCAACTCCATCTTGCTAGGGTTCAACTACACCCTGCTTTGTCCCATCAAAGTCCTAGTAGCTTCCAGACATCAAGTCAACTGCATCTCAAGCTCATCCCAAGGTGGAGATGTAAAGCTGTGTTTCACCTGCATACTGGTGATACCTCTCCCAGTGGTTTCATATAGATAGTTAAAAACAGGGGAAGAGAAACAAATTTTGGAGCTTCCCCCAGTGAGCATCCCCCAGGCTGACCTCCCCTTCCCCAATTACAATTATCCACTCAGAAAAGAATAGAATCATTGGAAAACAGTGCTTCCAATTTTCAATCCTTGCAAATAGTCCATAATTGATAATATTGAATGCTCCTGAGAAGTCTAATAAGATCAGAAAGGATGTACTTCCCCAATCCAGATCATGACAAAGATCATCCATCAGAGTGACCAATGCCACTTCCATTACATTCAGGCCTGAATGCAGACCAAAGGGGTCTAGATGATCCTTTTTCTCTAGGGCCCTCTGTATCTGACACCCCGCCTCCTTCTCAAGAACCTTCCCCAAAAAGGGAAGACTGGAGACTGGGTGATAGTTATCCAAAACCAATGGGTCAAGGGAAGGTTTCTCATACCACTGCTTCCTTCAAGACTGCTAGCAACACCCCTTTCCCCTAAGAAGCATTGAGTTATCTACCATAACCAGCTCATCACCTCCCAGGTTTAGCACTCTGTGTGAACCACTTCCAGATTGTCTGAACAGGAAGTGATATAGAAATTCATTAAAAAAAACAATAAATTAATGATTATCCTCAGCCAACAATAGTTAAATCAGCTATGGTTTACCACGAATTTTACTGCTTTATCTGAAATAATAGCTAATTCCTGAAATTCCTATGTACAGACATAATGCCAGCTGCTGGGGAAAAAATAACCAATGGCCATCCCTTTCATGTCTTACTTGTGAGTTTCCAGAGACATCTGGCTGCCCAGCAGTTTCAGAAATGCAAGGTTAGACCCAGCAAAAAGAATACCCCACATTTTACAAGGGACTTAAAATTTCAAAGCAGTAGAGAATGGAATAAAACCATTTAAACTCATAGACATCTGTATGACCTCTACTATGTAGACAGTAAGTTTAAATAAACTGCATGGCCCACTCTGTTGCCCTTTGTCCTCTTTGAAACAGAAGTGAATTTTATGCTCCAGCTGGTGAGACATCATTTCCTCCAGCTGTTGCTGCTGTACACGATATTCTTACATTGCTGCGTGCAGAGATTTTTTTCACTCTTCTGCATGTTCTATCTCATTATCCAAAGTTGTCATCATTTCTACAATTGAGTGTTCCACCCTGAAGAATATATTGGTTTAACAGTTTAATCCACCTACACCTTTTTATAAGGATAAAAAAGGATAAAACAACCAGAGAACCCCCTACTCACTTAACATGCATTTTTAATCATTTCTCTGTTTTATATCACCGACTGACAGAATTCAGACATTTTTTTTTCCTAATCAGCACAGACCATTTTGCTTTTTCTAATTATTTTCTGATGGCTTTAGCTCTCTGAAAATGCACACAGAAAGATCCCTAGGAAGATAGTACAATGTTGTGATGGAATGGACTTATGAAGGCCATGCTCAGGGAGATAAGCGTTTCCTTAGCCCCCAACAGGAGCGTGGGAAGTTCAAGAAGATGAGGCTGGCACCTCCCTAAGGAATTCACGGTGTTGTGGCTTGCTGGCTTGGGAATTTGGGTTCAGTCTGGTGAGACTGATGTCAGGTTCAGCCCAAAGAACTCCACAAGACAGTGCAAATACAGTTCTGTTGTGTTTATTAGCTTCCACCTCAAGACAGAAATCTCTCCAGACTGAACCTAAGTTCCCAAGCCAGTAAGCCACAACACCATGAATTCCTTAGGGAGGTGCCAGCCTCATTTTCTTGAACTTCCCACGCTCCTGTTGAGGGCTAAGAACACGCTTATCTCCCTGAGCCTGGCCTTCATAAGTCCATTCCATCACAAATGTTCCTATTACAGGTAGTCCTCGACTTACGATGGCAATTGGGACTGGAATTTCCATTGCTAAATGATGCGATTGTAAAGCGCAACCTCATCACTTAGCGACCGCAATCCCTGCAGTCCTGGTTGCTGTCATTAACTGAATCCCAGTTGTTGGGGAGGCAGCTTCCTGCCGGCCTCCCCCAACCAAAGTCCCAGGCCTGCAGGCAGTTCAGTGGCTGCTTCCAAGTGGAGGAGGGAGCGAGGGTGTGTGTGTATGTTTGGGGAGGGTCAGGGAGGGTGTGCAAGGGTGCGAGGGAGGGTCGGGGAGGGTGTGTGAGAGGTGCCACATGGGCCGGGAAGGGTGCATGAGGCTCTGCAAGAGCCACGGTGCAAGTCAGGGACGGTGTGAGACTGCACAAGGATGCAAGGGGAAGGTGTGCAGGATTGTGCAAGTAGCCAGCATGGTGTGAGCGCAGAGGAGCTGGGGAGGGTGCATAGATGGGGGAGCCATACCCCAGGGACTTGCAACCTTCCCTGCCAGCTTCCCCATTGACTGCTTTTGACCTTTAAAGGCCTCCATGGCACGGAGCCAGGTTATCTGAGGGACTGCCTCTCCCCAGTTACATCTACCTGCCCCATCAGGTCCGGCAGGAGAGACCTGCTGCAGGTCCCGTCTGCGAAAGAGTTCCATCCGAAGGGACCTAGAAGGTGAGCATTTTCTGCCGTGGCACCCGCCCTCTAGAACATGATCCCTCCCGAGGTGAGGTTAGTCCCATCTCTCATGGCCTCCCAGAAAGCCCTTAAATCTGGTTTTTTCCAGCAAGCCTGGGGATCCCCTGGTAATAGGGAGCCTGAGTGTTGGCTGTACTATGTGTGATATTCTCCCGCTTGTGGTCTTGCTTTTATCTATGTGTACTGTTTTGTTTTTCATTGGTTTTGTGGTATGTTTTTGATGGTGGGTTTTATTGTACGCCACCCAGAGTCACTTTGTGTGAGATGGGCAGCCATATAAATGTGACAAATAAATAAAATAAAATAAATAATTTCAGCTGCTCTGGGAAACAATATCATTTCTTCAACTCTGAATAAGCCCTGAAACATGATCCCCAGCTTCCCTCCCTCAGCTACATCTCTGTAGGTGCACCCCCTAAAAATGACAATCTATGAAAGGAACATGAAAGACCTTTCATAGGTCACTTTCCCCAAACTTGGCGTGCTTGAGATGCATTGATTCTTCAACCCCTAATATTCCCATACTATCTGGGAACACTGGAAAATGTTAGAGCAGGCTGATTAGCATAAAATCCATATATATTTCTTATAAAGGCCTCAAATGAAAGGTTCAGACTCTACGCCATTTATTGGAACCCAGTAATACTGAATGGCATACCTCGAGCAGCTGGAAATTTTAACAATCACTGCCTGTAATGATTAAGAACAGAAGAACAGAAGGGAAATGGTTGCCTCAGAAGGGAAGTTCTTTTAAAAACAGTAATAAAGAGCAGGATTAGGAAAGAAGCATTCTTTTAAAGAAGCAATACAATCTGCACCCAAAAACTGTAACTACATCTTAAAGTGCATTGATTTTTAATCTTGTGTCATCCTGGATTACGTAAACAGCTGAGTGAATAGTAGTTATTGCAAAGCTTGCCGGGGAACCGATCAACCAATGTCCGTTGTCAACTGGATTTTTTATCCTGATGTAAACCAGTGATCCATCTAATCCATATCTTTCTTTCTAAATAGTCGAAGCAAAGCATACATATTCCATCTGCCTGTCTTCGGAGGCTGCACTATAAACTTCAGGAGCATCTTTTACGGTTGATCATCTCTGCACCAAGTCACACCGGAAATTCTGAGAGTCTTAACACACTTGCAGGACACCACATTGGAAAAGACACCTGCATTATCTGGCATTAACCTTGTCACGTTCAAAAGGCTTAAAATTTGTCCTGGAGAAAAACAGCCCACTGCTTTTATGGTTGTTTTCAGGGTTTTGTTTTTTTTTTTTGCTTTTTTTTTTTTGGCAATATTATCTTTGGTCGTTCCTGTTCTTCAACTGCTTTGGAAACTAATTGGGTCTTTTGGCACCCAGCTCAGTGCAGCTCTCCTGTCGTATAACTCATTATCAATTCTGCAGGTGCTTTTTAAAGAACATTCAAGCATTCAAGGTCGCAGCCACCTGGGAAGACACATTTTCCATGGGGAAGGCTGAATGCCTGATCTCCTCCTGACACTTCTGGGAACATTTTGAACTTGCTTGGAAGGCAAATCGTTCAATAATTTTTTTGTGATGGAAACCGCTGCCTATGTAACATTGGACATAAGACCTGGGTACGTGTAGCAAGCTTAATCTGATTACTGAGTTAACGCATTTTCTGTGTACACACAGTATATTGAGCCATAAAGTAATCTATTTGCTGGCTTTGCACAACATGCTACACCAGTGTTTCTCAACCGTGGCAACTTGAAGATGTGTGGACTTCAAGCTGCCAAGGTTGAGAAACACTGTGCTAAACTATAGGAAAATAAACCAAGTGTAGCAAGAAAGGTGAGTGTCTATAACTAACACCAGCACCAGTCTGCTAGATATTCCCTGGCCAGCCTTTTGTACCTCAATCCAAGGGGGTATCTGGGTATGGTTGATCCCCCAGTTACATAGTTACAGTGCTACCACCTGGAGAGATGCTCTCGCTCACCTTGAATCTGGAGGGGGGCAGACAAGATAACCCAATCCCCAGGAAGGTATGGTGTATGTAATGCTTTTACCAAGCCAAACACTGGGGTAAATAAAAAAAAAAAAACGTTGATTTTAATAGACAACAAAGTAAGGGTTTGAGACAGCTAGCTACACCAACTGACAGGAGGCTGAAATCTACACAGCAGAGCTAGCAATTCTTATCCTATAAACAGACTGGGGAAACAAACAAACAAACAAACAAACAAAGGAAGGAGTGTGGGGGTGGATGGGTGTCAGGCTGCACAGCTAACCAAATAGCATTGAAAAGAAATATAATATCCCTGACACATCACCCTATACTTTCCCTGCCAACTTTAACTTACTGGTTCCAGTTCTCCCATGAGTTCTAGGTCCAGGGAGGCAAAATCTGCCTCTTAACATCCTTGCTCCTTAGGATCTCCAGCCAAAGCTGCCTAGGAATAAACAAACTACTCCCCTCTCCCCACTCAGTTCCACGTGGCCCCTGCCTGCAACGGAAGAGAACACAGGCTTTAAGACTGGAAAGTTACCAGTTACTCTGCAAAGCTCTAAATCTACTACCCCAAGGTTACCACCACCCAAACCCAGAGTGTTTCTGTAACTTCAGCCGCCACATCATTAACTGACCTGCTTAAGCATGCTATGTGACCTCAGCCAAAAGGTCCTTTTGGATGAGATAAAAGCTTACTTCTGCCAAAATGCTTCTGCCACTTATTCTGGGAAGTCCGCTGAACACAAGTTCACAAACTTGTGCCTTCCTTGATATTTTGTGGCATATGTCCTCTGAAATTTCATTTGTTTTTTACGTAACTGTATTTTTCCCCCCAATCATGTTCATTTCACAAGGATGCTTTCATTCACTGGTGATGCGCTACTGCTTTCTCTGTCATTCTTTGGTGCCTACAGAAGCTTTGTACAAGCATTGTATAAATACACAGAGAAGGATATTCTTTGATAAACCATTCTTTATTCTTTACCTAAGGAAAAATACCAACTGCACAGCAGACACATTTTTATTTTCTAAGCTACCAGTTGCCTGGAATTTCTATTTTACATTGTAGGAAGATATATAATTGTCCAAAATGAAAATCCTTTTGAGAGCGAATTAAATACTTCTAAACTTTTCCACGAAATCATTCGTGTTCTCCCCCTAATGCACACATGAATAAAATTCATTTTGTATATGTATACTTTTATTCTAATGACGGTGTCCTAAGGAGAGTAAAACAGCAGCTTTAATTCCACAGTTTCGCCTGTCGACTCCTGCAGGGCCATTAGCCATTGTGTTGCCAAAGAGATGAGGAACACTGTTGAAAGAATAGAGCTCTATTCAGCTCTGGAGCCTGGTCTGCACCTCTGAAGATAATCTGTCTGTAATGGTAGATTCTATACACTGCCATGTGAAAATAAAAATCAAGTTTTGTGTGTTAAATTGAAAAGAGGGCTACCGCCCTCTTTGTTTTTAGAAAAAAAGGCACATAGTAGTCCTAGTTCCCAACTTGCATGTGATTTTCCACCAAATGAACCGATTTTATAGCCCTGCTCCATTTTCAGTGAACATGCATGAAGACATAGCTGGATGCTGGAGAAGAAGGTATCACATTCCCATTTACTGGAAGGAAGCCAAGAGAAAGACCAACAGAATCTTCTTGTTATACACGTTGTCATGGACATTGTCATGAACATTAAATAGTCATATTTGAAAAGCATTACCCCAGTTTTGCTTATAACTGGACTTTCAGTATAGACTGTGGAATTCAGTTCAATAAAAATCTATAGAAACTCTCTATTATCTTTTAAAATATGCTGACAAAATGTATTTAAGAAGATGACGAGTGATTCTAGACTTTTCCTCAATGAAAGTTAGATGGCCTCTGGAAATTGTTCTCATTATATATTGAAAGGGAGAGCCACTAGTATTCTTTTTCAAAAATATTTATGATGTTGAACAGAACATGCATTATGAGCCTAGTTAAGATCTTTAGAGTCTCCATGGTCATCTGTATCAGATACTGGTTAGGGATAATGGGAGTTCAATGCATCTGAAGGTCATCATCTTGGAGCCTAAATTAAACCATAAATGTCCTAAACGATGTATATGAGCTGTCCATGGTACTGAAATCCTTCTCTCAACGTGTGTGCTGCTGCTTATTCAGGGTTCCTGCCAGCAAAGCCAAACCCTCTTACAGATCACTCCATTCTACCTGGCCTTTCACTGTGCTTCCAAGAGAGATTTAGAAAACTGTGTATGCTCATTTTTCATTAGTTCTTTTCCTGTCTTTTTTTGAAGAATTTTTGAACTTTTCCAGTTCAAAATTAAACTCTCCCTTGGAAGACAGGCAATGCTGTTTTGGTTGCATACAGTTAACACTGCTAAAAGATTTTATGAAACCTGAAAAGCTATCTTTCTCTTCTGCAAATGAAACTGGGTTGATACCAAATTATCTTCACAACAATCTACTTTATACTCTTATCATATCATAGTAACAGCACTGTCCAACCTATTTTCAGACATAGAGCCCTTTGTTCTATGTTGAAATAGTATTTTCCTCAATGGAGTCCTTAATTACAACTAGCTGCTCCTTCTGTCTAACCTTCTGTTCTGTAAGCCATCTGTCACATTGATTAATGTTCAAAAGAGTCTTCTCTAAATTCAGTTCTAATGATCCAAGCTCAACCTCTCTTTTATAGATACATCACAATACAGAGTGGGTATCTTTGACAAGACCATGATTAATGGTATTAAGGGCCTGTATCTGTAGAGCACTGATGGGCATATCTATGGTGGCTGAGGATCACTCTTAACATTTGGAAGGTAGCTGAGGATACCTTCCAAATGTTATAAATGGGATAAAGGTTTGGTTTTCCAAAATTTTGGAGAGGAGCTTTGATTAAAAAGAACAAACAAACCCTATGTTGGGGTAATGTTAGGTTTCACATGCTTTCCTGCCTCCAAGTAGCAAAACCACATCAGCAGTTTTGGGCAATTATTAATCAAGGAGGGCCCCAAATGCTGTGCAGATGGGATCAAGGAACTATGGCTTGCCCAGCTGTGTCCTAGAGAAAAGGGATTATTTTTGTTCAGAATTGAAGATAATTATAAGATTAAGAACTGAAAGAATTTGAAATAAACAAAAAGCTAAACAAGATTTTGATTTATAAAAGTTATACATGGATTAAGGGTCCAGATAAATTTGGAATATTGACTTTTACTATAAGATTTTGTAATTAACAATAAAAAATAAAGATCTTCTCATGGGAAACAGACTTATTTTGGCTATCCTGGCTATTGTAAATTGTAACAAAGATAAGTGATGATTTTAGAAACTGGATACTTGAGGGGACTAAAATTTCTAAGCAGAAGAAAAAAAAATACAAACCTGTTGTTGATGTCAGTTAATACTGGGACTTACAAAATGACACAAAACATTATAACAATGGAAATATTAAAGGAGTTCTTTGAAAAATGGAGCCATAAATTAACTATAATATCAACAGTCAGTAATAATGTCTGCTTCTATGGAGAGACTATGTCTAAAATATGTTAATGAAGGAATGACAGATATTGGACAAATTTTATCTGACAAGACACAGAAAGTACCAAAAGTGGCAGTACAAATGACAGGCCAAGAGAATGATTTGGAAAAGGACACTTTACTGTATATACAAAACAAAACAAAACAAAACAGGCCAAAGTTTTAAAAATTAAAAAGGAAATACAAATGATAAACCAAGAGAATGACCTGGAAAATGTTTTCTTATTGGATCTACAAAAGAAGCTTGTTAGCCCTGAAGAAATCTATGCAATGGGATAAAGAAGATTGAAGAGAAACCAAATCCTAAAACAATATTTGATTGAATTAAAGATTAAGACTGTTAGAAGTAAAAGGAAGGAATATAAAGTTGGTTTATTTGATCAGGGTTAAAATAAGACTTTTTTTTTTTTTTTGCAAAGTTCTGGCAACCCTTTTTACGGACTTTTTGCTGACACCAGGATTGAAAAGTTGATAGGGATGTGATATGGAATGAAGAGATATTTGTTTGTAACCTTATAGGGATGAAGAGTTATTAAATCTGTTTGTAGTTGTTGTGATGAAGGTTGGAAGACACTTCTTTATATATTTCTTTCCTTTTTCTTTATTATATTTTCTTTTTCTTTTTCCCTGTACTTCTTATTCATTTTTTCTATTCTCTTCTTTTTCTCTAAGTTTAGTTTGTATTAGCTTTTACTCTTGTAGTTAAAATTCTTAATAAAAATTATGTTTAAAAAAGAGAAGAGATTACAATAATTAATTTTTAAAGAGCAGCAAATCTTTGATTTGCCATATATATGTATGTATGTATGTATGTGTGTGTGTGTATGTGTATATATATATATATATATATATATATATATATATATGGTAAATCAAAGATTTGCTGCTTTTTAAAAATTAATTATTGTAATCTCTTCTCTTTTTTAAACATAATTTTTATTAAGAATTTTAACTACATATAATATATATATATATATATAATGTATAATCATGTATATGATGCTTATATATTTAATCCAAACAGATTGCTCTTTTTATGGCGTTTTCTCAAAAACAAAAGCTGATAGACAAAAGCTGAAGCAGAATACCTTGCTGTTAGTATTTCATTTAAGAGATTTTGCACTGGCTGAAGTAAGAGTGAGCTGTCTTGTGGAAGCAAAGGTTTTCTTAAATACTTGAAACTTATCATTCCTTTGTTCTCTGAGAAACTGATTAAACAGCAAACAAGTATTCCTTCTCTTTCTACTCTTCATCTCCTTTGCAGCTCTCTTATGCTGAGAAACACAAGTAAAAACCTGATTTACATCAGTTCTCAGCAATAGATGATTAGGAAAAAGACAATTCATATAGCTCACACCTCTCTGTTTCCCACCCAATGCTATGTTACAATTTGCCTTCTTCCATTTCTTTGTCTCTTCCCTCTCCCTTGACTTTGTTACCTAAGGGGACAATATAAGGAGTGCTTACTTACTTAGTTATAGATGCATGCATTATATATCAAGTGAAAACTCCCATTTTGAAGAGTTTACATATCACAGTAATTGTCTCCATGAAAATATGGAATCATCCTCCCTCACTCCCACAGTAAATTAATCTTGTGGCAGGTTGAAGGCTAACAGGTTTACCATGGCATAAAAATTTCAGATGTATGTATAATGAAGTAAGATTAACTTCATTATATGCAATAAGAGAAATCTAAAGCAACGGTGAACAATAATCAGGTATCTACTGTAGTAAGTTAGGCTATCAAATCTGGGCTGCAGAAATCTAGATCACCACTAGAGGGCAACAAAGAATTAGAGTTTTCCATTTCTCTTTGCTGCCATCTAATGTTTGTCTGTTTGTCTTTTAATCCCAGATCTGGAACTCCTAAAGTAGGCTTTAGATCACAAACCCTGCAATCTTTTGCTATTGGTGCCACACATTTCTTTATAGCTTTAACATGACCATCCTTTTTTACAGTCACCATTTGGAAAAAGTGGAGTGCAAAGTGGATTTGAGGAGCAGCAGATTTCAACATTTTAATTCACAATCCTTCCATTCCCACAACCTATTCTTCTCCTGAGCTGAGGACATAATTTATGTGCCAAAGAATAAGGACACATTAATACAATAGATTTCTCATAGCCTACCATTTTGCTTCTCATTTGTATAATTCTCCTTAAAATGAGTTCTTAACAACACAGTAGCAGTTTCATAGAATTGTCAGAGTTGCACCAGGGATAGTCCTACTGACTATCTAGGTAATACAAGTTGAATTAGAGGAGGAATCACTTGGAAAAGGAGACTAGCATGAGTCAGTCTAGGATGCAGAAATTAGCAGGAGACCCAATCAAAAGTTCAAAGTTTCAAAGTATAATTATCAACACAGAAATAGGCTGAACACTACTAAACAGACATTGTTCTGGCAAATATTCTCCTGAATCAGAGGTTCCATTAGATGTTCTACTCATAAGCAGGGTCTTAATCACAACTAGGCAGCCAGGAATTAAAAATAAAGCTGAATCTAAAAACAGAAGTGTAAAATAAACATGACTAGAGAAGCACACAACATACTTAACAAGGTTAGATAAAGACCTGATGCTTGTATTTATACATGTTAAGCTTAGTGGATTTTGGGGGGGGGGGAGGTTCGGTATGTATTATGAACCCACAAAAAGGGTTAACCACATTAAGTGTGCTGAACATTCCCCCCAACTTCTGAACGACAGTGGAGTATTAACATCCATAATTAGCTTACCCAAAGCTTGCCCCATGTATGTAAGTACGTGCCTCACTACAGAAGGTGTTTGAGAGTTTTGTATTCCTATGTTAACTCAGGTGTTATACCAAGATGCAGGCAGGCCATATACTTCAACAAGTAAGATCTAGCTGGCTGTTTTATCTGCTCCTTCTCTCTCTCCCCCACGCCCTTGCTTCCATAGCTGTTCCTTCTTGTCAACCAGTTTCCCACTGCACATTCCAAGGAGGTGGGCGAAATGGCCCAAGTTCAAAATAATTGTTTAAGCATTCCAAGCTTGAAACAAAACCCATGTGTTCCTCTGGTTTATCTCAAACGTGGAACAGAAGTTGCCATTTTGTCCCAAGCTCAGGATAAAACAAAAATGATTTTTTTCTACGTTGTCTTGAGTGTTCTGCCATTCCATAATTTACCTGGTATTTGTTTTTAAGTTTGTCAGCCAGCCAACTAGAGAGAATTGGAGAGTGAATTAGTCAATAAAACAGGAGACCCAAGTTCATTTCCGCAGCCATTGGATGGAGTTGATGGTGGGAATAATGAGGAAAGGTGAGTTAAACTGGAAGATTGGGAGGAACTCTTTGTACATAGGAGAGCTAGTTTGGTGTAGTGGTTAAAGGCACTGGACTAGCAGTCAGGAGACAGGTGCCTTAGCCATGAAGCCAGCTGGATGACTTTGGGCCCATCACACTCTGTCAGCCTTAGGAAGAAGCAGCCAATGACAAACCACTTCTGAAATCTTGCCAAGAAAATTGCACAGACTTGGTCATCTGATTACCAGGAATCAAGATAAACTCGCAGGCAGGCAGGCAGGCAAAATCTCCTGCCTGTGTGGTAAGTAACTTTACACCTGTTTTTTTTTTTTTTTTTTGCCTTATGGAAGTTGAGTTCGTGAATTACAATGTACAAGTAAACCCTTGATTTAATGGACTCATGGAACGACAGGATTTTACTCATGTGTTTTATGTATTATATATATGCATAAAATGGCAAACATTTACATTCACTCCAAGGATGGAATGTATGGACAAACACTGTTCATTGCATTCCAAATCTGCTAAGCTGAGGTCCATTAAATTGATGGTTTACCATGATAATGCAGCAATGTGTACTGTACATTATGCTTTCTTCTTCAGACAGAAGTGCGTATTTGGAGTTAGCTGACAGCTGCTTTCTCTACAGACAGTTTGATTAGCTGTATATCTGAATTAAGAACAAATCACAAGCCAATAGTTAGACAAGTAAAGTCTTGCTCTTGTTACATTGCTCACAGACTGTGTTGTTGAAGTGAATTGACTGTTGTTGCTTCCTTGTTAGAATCAGTTCTATTGCTGTTGATGCAGGCACAGATGTGTGCTTAATAGTTGCTTTTACTGTTTACCTGTTTTAAAATAGGTAAAAATAGTTCCTTTTTACTGTTTACCAGGAAAAAAATTTAAATGTCCAACCTCCCCCACCTTTTTTTCTGTCCCAAAAATGAACTATGGGGGGAGTAAGGGGCTTATTTAAATCCTAATTATTCCTATAATGGAACATTTCAACATATTCAGTTTTGCTTCATCAGATCAGAGAACACTCAAAACATTCTGACAGAACATTGCAAGTGAGGTTGTTTTATTCTGAGCTCATAACTAGACATCTTTTTTGTTTCTTGATTCTTCACATCCCTCATGTAGACTCACTGGAAGGACTTTCTACTCCAGGGGAATAATCACATTAACAGCTTCAAACCTAGCCTTTAATTTCAAGCAGAGTTTAAGACAGGGATGAGTGGGAACGATCCAGCTCAAATAAGTTCAGGAATCATACAGAGCAGGGACAAGCTCACTGCAACTTTGAATTCCCCTTTTGTGGTTCTTGGAACACAAAATCATCTGTTTATGATTACTAAAAGCTGTTGGCACTGTTTTAGTATGAAGAAAGGCATATCATAAGTAAAAAATAAAGACCTCCAATGCTCCTTCTCAAAGGTTTAGGCCTTTCAATGTATATGATGTGGCCCCACATGCTCTGTTGCTTTCAGGCTAGCCATGACGCTTGGTTACCAAACTGTTGACTGTTCCCAGTGGGACCCAGGGTGGGGACGTGAGAAGAGTGTCAGGGTGACAGAAACAACATTGCAACATCACAATGCAAGCCCTACCCCTTTTTTATGTGCTTCCCAACATTGCACGCATGTCCCAAAGAGGCAGGGTTTGTGGAACACTGCAGAGGCCCTGGCTACACCGGTCGTAGAATGATGGTTCCTGACACCCTGAGCTGTCCAAAGCTTTTATGACAGTCTTATTCCAGCTCCTGGTCAGAAAACATCATGCCTGGTAAAACTGGCAAGTGAAAAAGCAGGTGGACTTTAATGCAGCCCTTACTACTTTTTTTCCCACAAGGAGAACATTGATTTTTATTGTGTAGCTCAGAACTGGGACTCTTGATCTGCCTGGTAATACTCCCTAGATTCCCAACTGGATTGGTACTGGATTGATATTGGATTGGAATACTGGTGACATAGCAAACGCCTTACAAGATTTTCTTGGAAAGGGCCTCAAATGAGTGTGAATATAGTTCAGACTCCATTGACAGAAAAGCATCATTTATCTATGCCTCAAATTATTGAGTGCCATACCCCAAACAGTTTGAAATTAATGTTGGAAATCACTGCAGGTAATGGCGAGTAATAGAGCAGCTATAATAAACCATTATTAGAAAGAAATGATGCTCTATACAAACAGCACTTCTATAAATACTGTATGTCATTGTCACAGAAAGGGATTTTGTTTAAAAGAAGTGCAATCATGATTATGCAAGGATCAGGTAAGCGCTACAACAATTTGCATCCTCTCAAAAAGAGTAATGCATTGATTTTTTTTATCCTTGTGTAGCTTTAATGGGTAAGCAATCAAGTAAGGAATAGTTATTAGAAAGCATGTTAGTGAACACATTTTCATTTGCCTGCTACACTCCTTACCCTGATGCAGACAAGTGATTCATCAAATTAGTACTTTCATCTTTAAATAAGACAACTGGCCCAAGATGCTTATTGCCTGAGGCAAAAAACAAGATGGCGTTCTCTCCCGTGCCACGCACAAATGCTAGCTGGACAGGCAGTTGGTTCTTTCTTTAATTCTGGGGATGGCATTACATCGTGAACTGTACTTGAAGGCAGCAGCTTAATTTAAGGAATACGAAGCAGACCAACTGGCCCACAGTTCCTCCTCCAAAACTCTGTGGCCACTTCTCAGCATTTGCTGTCTCATCTCCTTCTGTGTAATGGTAGGGCCAGCCCAGCTAAACAATCGAGAGCAATTATACTTAGCCTGGTAAGGTTCCCTAAACTTACAGCCTGGGCTGACACAACACCCTTAACTTACTTGTTAAGTAGCTCATTTTCTAGCTCTATATATTAGGTTGAATGATACACTAGCCAAAAGAACTGGGCTCACATAATACATTAAACCACAAACCCAACCAACCAAGCTTAATATTAATCAGCATGTTACTTAAATGTATCCACTGGGTCGTTAGCTGCCCTGGTTAAGTATACTGTGTGAGCTGAGCCTTAGGCTTTCCTGCAAATTCTAAATCTGACTGGCCAGGTCCTTATGCTAAAAAACCCCACACCACCTCTATTTATCTGCCACTATTGTTCATCCCATCATGAATTAAGCAGATAGCTTTGAAAAGACCGCCCCTCTTTAGGACTTCATTCATCTTGGACTCTTAAGTAACTCCTCATTACCAAGACATTATTTCCTGTTTTTATAGTAAATAACTTAGCCTAAGTCAGACCTTCTTCTGAGGAGGAGGAGAAGCCAAAAAGCAGCAGCCCAGCAACATGGGAATAGAGTTTGTGCCTTTTTGTCTGAAAAAGTGCTACCAGATTCCTTCTGATTTTGGGGTAACATGGTTCTGCTCCTACAATTTACTAGAAGGAACTGATATTGTCTATGCATTATTCAGCCTTATCCTCTTCATAAAGGAGTATTTTAAGAACAGAAAAGTGATACCACTGTAATTCTTTTCTTCACTGTTTAAGCATTGCTCTAATGCTAGAATTTCCAGACATGTATCATTCATTAAACCACTCTTCAAGCCCAATAAGGCAGCTCTGGTTAACTCATTGTTCCTTTAATGTGTTATCATGAGTAAATGATCTATGGATGGGATGGATAGGAGACCAAATTTCTTTCATTTTTAGTTATCTTTACTGTAGCAAAACCACTTTTTTTCTCCAGCTTTCAGAAAAAACAATTTACATATATTGTTCATTTTTGTTCTTTGGCTAAAGGGCAAGAAGATGGGTTATTTTATTTACATTATTGTCTCCCTCTTATGAGGGCTCAGGAGAAAAGATAACTTTTGCTTCTTATTTTCCTTTTTAGAGAAAGGCAGTATAAAGGTAAAACTACGCAAGATAAAAAGCATTTAGGGAAAACTGAGTGATTGATAATGTACCATCAAGTCAGTATCAACCCTTAGCGGCCACATAGATAGATTTTCTCTGTGACGATCTGTCCCCAAGCTGGTTCCTCAGATTTCCAATGGTGCACCCATCACCACTATAAGTGAGTCCATCCACTTTGCTGTTGGTTGTCCTCTTCTTTTCTATCTTTCCAATGGGAAAACTAAACTGTCCCTAAGCTGGTGTCATTAAACATGTGGGACTGCTATTCCCATCCTCCTCAAATAGTGGCTGAGGATGACAGGTATAACAATTTTTTATATATGGAGAGAGCAGACTGGGGAATATTGGCCTAAATCCATGCATTCACATAGATGGCTACTTTGGTTCTATTTTCTAGGTAGAACTGTATTGCCAGTAACTAAACCAAGATACAAAAAACAACTGCTTTCTATCCTGAAGAAAGGAAAGTTTGAAAACCTAGTTTTTCCCCCAGGTGTTGGGCCAGGACAATAGATAAGCCTATCTTTTGGGAGATGGAGTGTCTGTTTGGTTGATTTGTTTGGCGTTTGTGTATTGTCTGATATAATATGAATGTAGTTTTAACTTGTAATCATTGTTTCTGTTTGGTTTTTACTTGATGTACACTACATGGAGTCCCTATTAAGTGAGTTGAGCAGCTGTATAAATATTCTCAATCAGTCAGTCAGTCAGTCAGTCAACTTCTCCTTCCATAAGAACTTGGTTCAGATTTAATGTTTGCTTTTGAGGTCTTTCTCTAAATCAGTGTTTGTCAACCTTGGCAGCTTTAAGATGTGTGGACTTCAACTCCCAGAATTTCCCAGCCAATTCTGGGAGTTGAAGTCCACACATCTTAAAGTTGGCAAGGTTGAGAAACACTGCTCTAAATATATGTCCCTTTGGAGAGAAGGATGGTGCTCTGAGTTGTTGGTTTCCAGTAAGCCACTGCTATCTTTAATGTGAGACAGCATTCACCTTTTGTAAAAGATTCAGCTGAACCATACTTCTACAGACCTTGGAGACGTGAGCCCACAGCAGAAATAGCGGTTCAGATGCAATGGAATGGAGGAACTCAAAAGAGAGTTTCTATCCAATTTGTGCTAGGTAAATGAACCATATTCAGTCAACGTAAGCTGCCAGACCAACTGTTCAGTTTTTGCCTGAGCAAAGACATTCCAGCTCACAGATCAAAGTCATACAAATACAGAATTCACATAGTAATGAACTATACTGAAACATGTGGCTGAATATACAGACACACAATGTGACAGTGGTGGTTGCATAATGGATTTCTACAATCACTGGAGATTGCATCATCTCCTTGCACCCCATGAATCTATTTGACTACTACTGCAAATAGCTAAAGATGAGAGGAAGGGTCTTCACATGCTATTTTGTGTCTGCCTCTCACTCAGCCTACTAAATTAGGCAAAAGGAATTCCTGTTTCTCCATTGTGCTTCCCTCTCTCTGAGATGTAGTTTAGATAGAGCTGAGGTTTTTCTATCCTCCTGATAAATCTTTCTTTTACTTCAGATACAATGAATGTCTGTTAACAATAATTGATAGTTAGGCCAAACCCATGCTCTACATCCAAGAGAACATTCTACTACCTTAATTTCTCAGTATTCTTTCGGAATTCTGGTTATCCTCTAACAAGGGCTCCAGATGAATTCAAATCTCCAGCAACAACAAAACACTTTTGCTTAAAAGTTTTATGTTATGTGGCAACCACCATAAGCAACAACATGAATTTCTTAGTGGTAGGAATAGAAGAAGCACAATCAAGTTCTACTCAATGGATGAGCCAAACATCTTTCCTTTTTTTTCTCTAAAGCTTGCAGGACCGCTATTTGTTTCCTTCACAAAATAAGCAAACAGTGAAATATTGTTCAACATGTTCTTCCCATTTAACTGTGGATTGCCTCATTCCCAATACAATACAGGGCATGCTCAACACTTGTTCATCTGATTGTATTCTGTCTCAGTGCCTCCATATGGATTGTCCTTCTGTTTGCACTTATGTGGACAGAGTAGCCCTATAATTAATTGTTGTACAAAAATATTGCATGCTACTTAGGTGGATTTTCAACCTATCTTTTAACCAAAGAATGATGCTCCAAAAAGCTAACAAAAAATAAGATACACAGAAATAAAGTATAAAACAGCTTGTAACCAGGACCAGGATATTTAAAGCAAAACCAGGAAGCCACCGGCCTGTGGTCCCAAATCCTATCACTAGGCTGATCCAACTGGCCTGTAGGGCTTCAACAGACATTCTTCA
This sequence comes from Python bivittatus, assembly GCF_059951505.1. Lineage (NCBI taxonomy): Eukaryota > Metazoa > Chordata > Lepidosauria > Squamata > Pythonidae > Python > Python bivittatus. The sequence goes on along the minus strand of NW_028277125.1, from coordinate 9,968,698 downwards.
TCTTAGCAAAAGACGAATTTTGCCTCCCAGTACACAAACACTGCAGAAGTTACACACTCCTGCATGTGCACACACACAATAGTTGTTCCTCTAAAGTTGTTATTTTTTCTTTATCATGCCTCTTTATCATGTTTCCTCCTTAAACTGATGTGCAGAAAATTCTGAATTTCCTTGCTTGCTTGCTTCCTACAGTGCTCAACACATTGAAAGTAAAATTAAGTGCATGTCTCTGATGAAAAACGTGATTTATCATGAAATAGGTGAGGTTGTTCAAGGGCTGCAGTGGCTAAGTGTCCCCTTTCCCCAAAATGAGAGAAGAAAACAAAGCAAGATAGATACACTTCTCCATCTCATCTGGAGGTATCTGGAACAGACTACCATCAACTCAGTTTCCAATAGGCACTTTCAAAGATTCAATTGTTGCTTACCCATCTTCAGGACAAAACTCAAAACTGCATCTAGGAGATCATCAAGATCAGTTTAAAGGTAGGGCATGGCATTACGAAAACTCCTAAGAGAATGTATTCTTGGACTAGATTAATATCAGAAGATGCCAAAATAAAGGCAGGGGTGGGGTGGGAATAATCCCTTACCAGGTGGCTGCTTTATTATCAAAAGTTAAGTAGATCTAAAATAAGTAGGTCTGCTACCTGCAAAAAGCAGAGTGAGGAAGATAATTTGGGGCAATATTTTTAAAGAACCCCTTGAAGGCACTCTGGAGAAACAGTCCATTGAATATTCTTCATACTTCTGAAGTTCCAAGTTCAATAGCTAATCCTCCAGCTAAAAGATCTTTAAAATTAATGCTCATAAAAATAAATGCATTGCACTATTCAGATCAATGCTCTATTTGACTCAGTACGTTCACACAACACTCTTACCCATGATTTACTAAATTACCTAACTGGCTGGGTTATAATGTAGTCTGAGTGCTATAAAAAGAGAGTCATAGGGACCAATACTGGCATACATAGTGATGTCTTTATGGAACCAATCTCTCCCACCAGCAACTCATACAGTTTGTGCCTTTATGATTCAAACAGGAACATACAATACAGGGACAGTTCCATCATTTGTTAGCTCAGAGCTGTTGTTTCTTCACATAGTAACAGCAGCACAAAGACACTAAATTTAAATCAGCCCACCAGTGTTTTAGGGCAGAATAGGAGAGGGTCACATATTCTTGGTTCAGATTACTATACATGGATGGGTAGGCTACATTTTTCTTGGTGGGGAGAGACTTCTACAAAAGGTTCAAGAATTATCATTCCCAAATTCCTAATTCCAAGATTTTTCAGACTTATTGGCTTTAGCTCTTTGACTGTATCCATAAAACCTTCTTAACTAGATCAAATAAAGAATAGGTACATTTATATAACATGGTTAGTGTTAACCTTGAAGAGATTCCTCTGATTTAGTGTGTTGGGCAAATCCAACCTGCTTGATGATTTTATGATCCAATGTATGGTGCAAACCTAGAAAATTGATTAATTTAGGACTCAATGTGAGTGTTGAATGAGTAGAATCTGCCATACCTTCAAATAATCTGATTTAATGTAATAATGTAACTCATACATATGCAACCTATTTGTTTTGCCTGATCCTGGACAGAAGAAAATCCCTTGGAATTACCCAAAGCTGATGTTTCCAATTTATTTTAACTTCTGATTAACTTTTTGAAATTGCATTTGGGCCAGGAGGTGGCATTCCGGACAATAGGCCTTGCGAGTTTTTGACCTGTAAAATTTCTTCTGTCCAACTGTTTAAATTATTCTGGCATTTCCCCCCTGCTGTCTGAATGTACTCTATTCAGGGACCTAACATTGATTTCCATTGCTCTGTAAAGTTAACTTGTGCACTGTAGGTGCTGTAATAATCTGCAATGCAGCCCAAATGTGGAGGGTGCACATAGAAGCAGGAGCAGGATATACAACTATAAACAAGTCCTACCTGGCTATTGTTATCTAATGATTAATACTTTTCCAGTAAGTAGGAAATCTTGCAAAGGGAAGTTACACAGAAAGCCAGCAATTTTAATTAGGAGTGTTTTGAAATAAATAGCCATAAATGCAGCAGAATCCCTGATGGTATTGGTAAAAAATAAAGGCTCCATCATGACTCACTTTCTCTGTGTCTCATTTGCTCTCATTAAGCTGACCTTCTTGATCCCAGGTGCCATATATTCCACAAAGACAAATAGTCTCAGCTAGAGAGCTTCTGCAGGTGCTTTTGCAGGCCACTACACACTGAGTAAGAGCAATGAAGCTACGGTTAATAAACTGCTTCAGTTGTTCCAATGCTTTCAGGGTGGTACACAGCAAACAAACCCATGCAATTTATTTCAAAGAATGTGTGCTTCAGAATAAAATGAATACAAGAAGTTGGGAAGAGGCTGGAATGCAGTGCTACAACCCATATTTCATATACAGAAGATCATGGACTCAGTCCCTGTTGGAACCAGGATCTCTTTGGAAATGCAGTGCTTCACCATGACCAGATCATGGTGGTGGACAAGAGCTTTGAAAACACCCACGTGCCTGAGCAGTGCCCCAGATGAAGAGTCTGGCTTCAATCTCAGTTCCAGTTTGCTCAAGTTCAATATTATGAATGAATTCACATTCCAGCTCTATCTTGTCCACTTTGCTGTGTGATGACCAGAACTGAACATAGTATTCCATGTGTAGTTGCATTGCTCAGTGCAACATTGTAGGATTGGCCATTTTATTTTTAATCCACTCTTATGGGAAATACATGCTGTCTTAAAATCTTATGGAATATAATGTATCAAGCTATCAGTATTATGTTGTCAAGGTCATGAAGCTAAAGCAAGTAGCTGTTAGAGATATGCAAGTGTGGTTATGGGGGAATTTCCACTTCTAACAACAAAAGACCTTCCTATGGCTCTTGGAAGCGGTTCAGTTTGAAAGGAGTGCTGTCTTTTTGTCTAAGTCATGATAAGACTGGAAGTGTAAAAGTAGTCACAGATTGCACGTAGAATTTATGGACTGAACAAATGTGCAATTCAATACTAGAAGCTAACACACCAACCCACGAAGTTATTTTCAATTGTAAAAATAACTTCAAATTTGGTGAAAAATTATGTGGGCTTTCTCTAACCTCCCCCCCTCCCAAATTTTAGATCTTTTTACTCTGAAGGGCAAAGTAGACTTGGTGTTGTGGCAGGCTGTCATGCAGCAGGAAGGTGTGGGGAATGGTAGAAAACTTATAATAGCTATAATCGAACTGCTCCATGTAACTTAAAAGTTTTAGTGAGCTTTAAGATAAGAATCGTGTCCATCCAAAAGAGGAATGAACATCTTATCCAAGTGAAGAGCTACTTTAAATACAAAGTCCCACTGGTAGCTACAGTCCATAAAGTGTTGCACATTAGTGTATTGTCGAAGGCTTTCACGGCCAGCATACGATGGCTGGTGTGGGTCTTCCGGGCTGTGTGGCCGTGTTCTTGAAGTTTTGTTTCCTAACGTTTCGCCAGCACCTGTGACCGGCATCTTCAGAGTGCAGGAGCACAGACAGGAGCAGTTCTCTCTCAGCCCGGAAGACCCACACCAGCCATTGTTGCACATTAGCATGACAACCTTAGGTCACCTGTTAAGATTAAGCAGGGTTAGGATGGGTTAGTACTTCAATGACAGACCACTATAGAATAGTGAGGCTATAGTGGAAAAGTTGAAAAAGTATGCTAGAAGTTGACAATGGCTAACCACTTTTGTACTGTTGCCCAGAAAACAGCATGGCTGCATCCATCCAGTTACTAGTAGTTGATCATGATTTGAAGGAGACTTTACCTTCTACCTCACCCTGGTGTTTAGCAAGGTATCTTAAGTATACTTCTCAAGCTTCACACTACAACTCAGGATCTGGAGATTTATCTCAATTTAGTCCACATCAGTGTTGTTGGACATTACGTACTATTCCTGAAGAAGGATTTAGAGAAATTGCAACAGGTTCAGGGAATGGCAATGAGGGTGATCAGGGTACAGGTAGTCCCCAGTTTAAGAATGAGTTCTGTTCCCAAGGTCTGTCCTTAAGTTGAATTTGTATGGAAGATGGAACAGTATGATTGTATAATACCGTATAAGTCAGTGTTTCTCAACCTCGGCAACTTTAAGATGTGTGGACTTCAACTCCCAGGATTCCCCAGCCAGCATGGGAGTTGAAGTCCTTACATCTTAAAGTTGCCAAGGTTGAGAAACACTGGTATAAGTAGTATTGCACAATGAACTCAAACCATTGTGTATGTAACTCAAATTTTGCTACAATAGGCTCATTCTTAACTATGGGTCATCTGTAACCTGGGCGTTCTTAACCCAGGGACTACCTGTACTGGAAACAAAGTTTTGTGAAGACAGATTGAAGGAATTGGGCATAACTAACTTTGAGAAAAGGTGAGTGATAGGGGAATAGCACTTTTCAAATACCTAGAAGGAGGTCCCATAGGAGGAGGTCAAATAACTGTTCTGTGTTGTTCCAGAGTACAGCACATAGATTTAAATTACAGAAAATGCCTAACAATAACAGCAGTTTAACAGTGGAACCACAACCAGGGAGATGCAGTTCCTTTCATTGAAAGTGTTTCAGTAGAGGCTAGGCAGCTCTCTGTCAGGAATGTTTTAATTTGTATTTCTGCAATGAACCTTTCCAATTCTATTATTCTACTGCTTTTTTTAAAAAAGCATTTTAAGCATATTTCCTTTAAAGTGCTAGGAATGTTCCTTCACTGCCAAATGCAATTTTCACTAATCCATTAATCTGCACTGATCTTGTGATTTCAGTACAGAAATAGTACTGTAATCTTCACTGATCTTATGACTTTAGTGTAGAAATTGCCCTTAGAAAATTTAGCATGTCACTTTCTCTAATGGATGCCTTTTAAATGCAACTATCCTTAACACATTGCTTTTTTTACATACTTTTCTCAAATTTATACATTCTTTAAAAATATATCTTCACATTTATATTTTGCGGAGAATGTGAGACCCTAGCAGACTCTGTTAATGGTTGCCTGCTAGTGCTATAGCAATATCCACACCAAATTGGATGGAACTTTTCTTGACAGTTTTTGCTGGTTCGCCCAGTCCTAGTCAAACACACCACCACTATATACCCCTTAGTATTCTGCACTGGTTCACCCTATCAGAAATACCATGCCCAATTATGGATACCACATTTTATAAAGGATTCAGATAAAGTGGAATAGATTCAAAGAAGGACAGTGAGGATGTTCAATAAGATGCCATGATGTTGGACTAGGATGATGGAGACCCAGGTCCTCCTTCAGCCATAGAAATTCCCTGGATGATTTTGAGCTATTAACTCTACCTGAGCCCAACCCACTTTATAGGATAGTTATTGTGGGGATAAAATGAACATGTAAGTAACTTTGAGCTTCTGGAGGATGCTTTAATTTGGATTCCTGCATGGAGCAGGGTTAAGCATGATGGCCTCAACTTGTCTTTCCAGATCTACAATTCCTTAGTTTGAGACTGCTCTGAAGATATATCAAGATTTCTTCAGAAAAGTTTTCAGAGCACTGTATCTAGGGCATGTACTATTATGAATCCAGTGTATCTCCAAATTTATTGAAGCACACAAATTCCTTTTACTTTGGCATTTAAAGATATTGCCCCTAGGAACCATATTCTTCTACTAAATCAAAGTGCCCTCAGAGCAAATGCATTACATTCTAACTGATTCAGATTGTTTGCATGGGAAACAAATAATGAGGTTAGACACTTTGATTCCCTTGTTCTCATCTAATCAGTTTCTTTATAACTTAAGTTGCAAGTTCCAAAGAAATGTCAAAATTCATCAACATCTCTGACATGGTTTTCAGCTTCTTGCTAACTTCCATAATAATGAAAAGTGTCTGTCAAGCAAACAAATTGCCATGACTCGAGAGCAATGCAAGGGACTGAACATATACAAAGTAAAAAGAATCCAATTAAAAATAACCCCACCTATTGCCAATATACAGGAATTGTTAGTGGAAAGTTTAGATGAATCAAACAAATATACATAAAAAAGGAAATGAATGATGTCTTCACAGTTGCTGATGGTATTACAAATTGAGGGCCCTAATTTGGTTCTCTGCTGACTGCTTAGTCTTGACTGCAATCAGCATCTCAGACTGCAGAAATGAATAGTACATAAAAAGTGTATGGAAGAAATGAACTATGGAACTATATTATGGACACACCAGGATGGAGATGTGGTAGTTTTGTGGAAAATGAATGCAGTGCAGGCATTGACCAAAAAGATGCTTGTCCTCTATTTAGACCGAGTGTGATGATGTCCTCATGCAGCAGATTCTACAAGAAGGGCATGCAGCAAAATGTAGGGAGACTGGTTGGTGTGTGCTATATAATTTAACCTGCTGACCTTAGGTACAGATGGAGGGATGTTATCCTGTCACTGTCGTTGAAGTAAAAGTTAATTGGTCAATTTTTACATGGGATGGGAGAAGTGCTACTATCTTGTCCTCTGTCTCAGTCAGCAAAATACCTTGTGCAAACCCTCTGGGAAAGAGCCTACTGGACCGAGATGCTCTGATCACAGCCACTCATGTCTTAGTCATCTCCCGAGGGAACTACTGCAGTACACTCTACGTGGGCCTGCCATTGGAGAGCATCCAAAAGCTGCAGCTGGTTCAAAACACAGCAGCACAGGCAGTTATGAGCGCCTCTCGGTCCTCATGTTACATTTCTGCTCCATGAACGGCACCGGTTACCAGTATGCTTCTGGGTGCAAGGTTAAGGTCCTGACGGTCACCTGTAAGGCCCTTTGTGGCATGGTTCTTTGCAGGACTGCTTCTCCCTGATCAATTCTACCCATCCCATCAGATCTGGCACAGGAGGTGTGCTATGGGGCGTGTCAATTAAGAAGTGCCATCGTGCAGGACCCAGAAAGTGAGTCTTTTCTGTGATGCCCCTTGCCCTTTGGAACATCATTCCCCAGAGATTAGATTAGCCCCAAAGATGCAGCTGTGTACCCAGACATGGGGGTCAGACTGTCAGTTGGAACCTGTGAGATGGTTATTTTAATTGTTGCCTGATTGCTTTTCACCTTGGCTGCTGGTTGTGTTTTATTTTGTTGTTGCTTTGTTTTTAACTGCTGTTAGCTGCCCAGAGTCACCGTAGGAGGCCAGATAAATTGCATGCATGCATGCATGCATGCATGCATAAATAAATAAATAAAGCATTCTCAAAGCGTAACAGCCCTGGGCCTTCTATTGTTGTTTCACTGGGGTAAAGACCTTTTGAATTCAGCTGGATGGGGTCCGATCAGCTCTTTTAAAGGGCAATTCTTTCTGAATATTGTTCCCCTGTGTGTTGTAAAAGACTTTGCTGGTACAATCTGTAGGCCTCTGCAATTTAATCTCATCCTCATTTGGAGAGCAAAGACAACCTGCTACTGCCTTTGCAGAAAGAGGAGGCAAGGGATAGAAGAATGAAACCAATAATAACTGTAACAATTAATCATTATTTTTGGGTTGATCCAGACTGACAGAAGTCAATCCCATTGGATTTAGAATTGCAAGAATCATTTAGCTCCTATTGAAATCAATCTGAAAAGCTGATCCCATGTGAGACGTTATTATTTTTATATTCTGCATTTCTTCCAGCAGCTCAAAGCAGCTTACATGAGGATTTCCAGATAACAGCAACCCTGTGAGACAGGCTGGGCTAAGAATCACTTATCCGAAGTCACTCAGTGCATGGGCTGACAGTGGGCAAACCTGGGTCACGTGGATCCTTAACCACTACCTCAAGTGGCAGATCTATTACTTCAGTCTGTCTGCCTCAGTCAGGATGGGATGGGACAGAGTTTTTTTATCCAGGTAGCCTAGGGTTGTTGTTCACCCATTGGTTACAATAGGATAAAGACCTTATGTCGGTCCCCTCAAGAGAATGCTTGTCCCAGGCCCTGCCTCAACCCTATACTCCATTTTGGATCTTTCCAACACCTGCTATAGGCCATATGGTTAAGCCTTTCCATAGCTATAGCCTAATTACAACTCCTTCTCTAGGCAGGGTGGATAAGATAATTCTGAAAACTGAATTCCATTAAGCTAATGGGGATTAAGTGCAAGTAACTAGATTGGGTGTAGCCTATTTGATGATCTTCATCCCGATCATCAAATGTGGTCACACTGCATGCACTTTACCCAGCTTAAAATCTCCTACTTGATACAGGGAAGAAAAGTAAAAAAGGATAAAGGAAAAGTCTATGTCTGATTTTCACTTAACTCACAAATGGTTAAAAAATCCCTCTTCTAGCCCTTTCCAACATACATGCCATTTTTGGGATTAAATTTGTTAGAGGTATGAATTCAAAGTTGCTGATTCTTCAATATCTCATGACCTACTGACAATAAAGGGGAAGTATGGTATACAGAGGAAGTTAAGGATTGTGCTGCCTCTTTTTCATGCTGGCTGGGGAATTCTTGGAGTTCAAGTCCACACATCTCAAAGTTGCCAAGTTTGAAAAACATTGGTCTAAGAGATCTCTTCCTTCCGCCATCTTTTCCAGGCATACATGCACACAGTGCTTGCATTCTGACCCTTCCTGGTAGGATATAGTTGGCTAGGTGCTAGGCTTTTGCCTATCTATATAATAAATTTCATGAAAATAAATCTCCCTTCTATTATAGTCACAAAGCTCAGTTCATCAATCATTGATCATATTCCTACTCTCAGAAATGCTCACATGTACACACAAAATGCTTCAACCTTCAACAAAATATGTCTCAAATTCAAAATACAAGGCGATATTTTGTACTTAAGAAAGCATATAACTGTGGTTCTTTGACAAATGTGGAACTACAGCCTTGGCTTTCTCTCAGAATCAAAGAGCTTTGGTGTCTCTTCTGGTCCTTCTCCTCTTGAAGCCCACAATCTGGCCTAAAGGAAGTGTTGTAATCATATCTACTGGGCAAAAATTCTCAGTTTTCTGCAAGGCTCAAAGACCAGAATTGCAATTCCCCATTTGGATCTATTGTTCCCTGGCATACACTGATTGGCACTTAAAATCTGTATTTCTGTAGAAAGTGCATTCCAGAACCACAAAATGTGCTGAGTTTGACTGCCGGAATAATAGAGCTGATGCAACATTTCAGGCAATGCTATTTTTTGATGGTCTGCTACTCAAATTACGCTTTGCGACACACCAGCACACCAGCAATACACAATCATCTCATGTGAATTGTTAACCTAGCAATGGGCCTTACAGCTGCTGCCAGACACTGAAATAATCCATGAACAAGGTGGCCAGTTCACCTGCTTGTCTGTCTGTCTGTCTGTCTGTCTGTCTGTCAGGGCTATTTCAAATACATTCAACTCACTAAAAAGGGAAAAAGGGGTTCTTTAGAATGAGAATTTAAAGTACATGCATACTGTAGTTTTTCTCTCTTGATAACCATCTCAGCTATCTGTTTTGTTTCAAAAAATTGAAATAAAATGGAAGAAAAAACCCTAAAAATATTGAGCTCTAAGGATAAAAAAGAAGCACAAAATCATGCAAACTAAGACTCATTTAATTACTCTAAAGGTCAAGTCAAGCTTGACTCCTGGGGATTTAATTGACAAGATGACGTAGTTTTCTTAGTGGTAGCGCAGAACTGGCTTGCCATTGTCTTCTTCCAGGTTATATTTTCAATTTCCTAATCTAGACTACAGCTCTGGAATCTCCTGGTAGTCTCACATCCAATTACTAACCAGATCTCACTATTCTTAGGTTTTTGAGTCAGCCAAGATTGGCTAGATCCTATGACCTAGCCAGATGCAATTACTCTAAAGGAAAAATGAAATGAGCAGATATCCAACAGGTAAGGTGCCAACCTTTTGGTGAACTATCTTTGGTCACAAGGGCAGAGCACAAGCTAAGGATCCTTATACTTTGTTAAGCTGTTACCACTTTGTAGAAAATTGCTCACATTTAAGAGGAAACTGTTTGTGATGGGAAATTGTGATGTATGTATTTTCCGTTTGGAAACTTGGTGAGATAATCAAGTCATTCCAAGTTAGCAGGCTGCCCCTATCCCCATGAACTATCAAATTCCTGTCTGTTCAGGCAAACTAAAGAAAGGTGATTTCCTAGAAGGAAAGACACGTGCTTTGTGTGGCACTAAAGCTGATAATTTACTGGAGATAGCCAGGTTCCAGTGTCCTACCATGGCTTTTCTCTTTTTTGATGGTTAAGAGATTCAACAGCACATTTAACTGGTTACCAAAGTAACCCATTTACTCACTTTGCACAATACATTAAACAATAAAAGAAGTAGGCTGCCTTCATACAACATGCCAAGACATTAGCAAAGCCTAGTGTATGGTGCAAAAACATCTGCTGGGTCTTTAGCTGATCTAATTAAGTGTGTTATCCAAGTGTGATGGGAAGTACTCTCACTCAGCCATAACACAATGCAGGGCAAGCAACAGGATCTTCAGTCCATGTTGGTCTCCAATTAAAGGACTCCAATTAAAGGACTTCAGATGACAGGGCTGGGGCAACTTGTGAACTCGGATGATGTGTCAAACAAGCCAATAAACTGGGCTAATTAATGAGCTAATTTAACTCCTGCACACAGGAACATCAGAAGCTGCTAGATACTGAGTGAAATGTGGGTTGACCTGGAGTGTGCCGGATACAAATGAATCCTTAGTAATTTCCCAACAGTTCTTTGGGATGGTCTAACTAAAGGGTTACATCTGAACTGAGCTAGTACTTAACCATGGTCTAACCAAGTAAATTCTCCCTATTGTATTCCTGCAATAGAAAATTCGTTCTGATGGGCCTTGCAATCTTAGGGATTTTTGGAGTGGGCAGCTGTAATAAATCTCTTAACAACAACAACAACAATATATTAGCAATACTACATTCAAGAAGTTAAAGCCAGCTTCAAACTATGTCCTCCAAATCTGAATCAGCAGGGAAACCAAGCAATATGTACAGTCATATGATTTTCAGAAGTACCTGTTCCGCAAAACAAAAACAAGGCAAAATAATTCATATCTCTTCCAGGCAGCTCCAAAGTGGCTAAGATGTACCTAGATGCTTTATGGCTCCCTAACACAGCCTTGCACCGTTGGAAGACCTGAAGGACCAAGTTAGAGACAGATTGTCATGGAGAAAATCTATGTGGTCACTAAGAGTTAACACTGACTTGATGGCTCATAATCAGTCAGTCAGTCAATCAATCAATAACACACCTTTAAGGTTCATGAGGGGGGTCTCATCCATGTACTTCCATCCAGACTGTGGTTGGTCAGAAAGGGACCCTGAAGCTTTTGTCCTGCAAAGAAACCATCAGGTTTTGCAGTACTGAAATTCAAAATTCTGTACTCAGGTAAACTGTATAAAGTTAATTCTGCAACCTGAATGAAGTGGGTAAATATGAGCCTGGTGAGTTTTTGGCAAAGTAACTGTGCTAAGCATGATGGAAATATAAAATGATGCATAAGTGTGGCAATGTAGAAATCACTAAAAGTTCAATTTATTGTTGACTATTAGATTATATTAACTTGTCAGATTTATATTCAACTGTTTGTTCAGGAGCTCTCTCTCTCCTCCCATTTTCTCCCACAGCAACAACAAAGTGCATTAGGGTGGTCTGAGAGTGAGTGACCAGCCCAAAGTCATCCTGTGAACATCTGTGGATAACGAAGGACTATAGCCTGCATCTTTCTAGAGCCAGTCCAACTTAACCACTACTCCACACTATCTCTTGGGCCGAGAGGGAGAGGCTGACCCAAGGGAGTTTCCATGGTTGAAGACAGAGTAGAACCTGGGTCCATCCACTCCTAATCCAACATCTTAACTGGTTACTCCAATACATCACACTAGAGTAAGGTTTCAATCTGCTAGATTTTTTGGGACAGATTGTTTGAAATGCTAACTTAATTATGGAATTCACAATATTTCATAAGGTACAAGAGCATTTTAACTCCCATTTAGAAAACCAGTGACATCTTTTGCAGTACCTGCTCTATCGAACAGCAACCTCCTGGAGATCTGGTTGGCCCCTGACCCCATTGGCTTTTTGTAAGGCATTAAGGCCTGGTTATTCCCGCAGGCTTTGGGGCCAGGGGATTAAGAAAGCCCTGTTGGCTGATCTGTTTGGTTCCAGTCTAGGACTGTTTCTGGCTGAATTCTGTTTCTGCTTAAATTGTGTTTTGGTTTTGATTGTACACTCCTCCTAGAGCCACTGTATTGTGAAATAGGCAGCTAGGCAGCTATATAAATTGTCCAAAGGTTGTTGTTTTTTTTAAATGCAAATCTGCTTTCCTTCTTTGACATATAAATTCTCCTGATGGAGATTTTTAAAATGCAAATTTCCCCAATGTGATGTCTCTTTTTGAACTTCACTACTGCTGTTCGCCTGTAATATACGACTTTTTTTTCCCCAGACACTTTTTTTTTATCATAGAAAAATAAATGCTAATAGGGTTTGTTTGAAATTTGGATGGAGCAGAATCCAGCAGAATTCATGGCAGGGCGCTTTTATATCTCCGTGCAGGATACCTGATGTACCCCATCAGTAGCTTTGAAGTAAACCTCACATCATATCAACACAACATCAACATAGTCCATTGCCAAATTTATTTTCAGGACTGTAGTAGCTGCAATTATTTTTAAAATCAGCAGGTTGATTTCTCCACTCAGTACAAATACTTTTTTCACAAGATTAGAGGATTATACATTCTCTGAGCTCTGTACTTTTGCCCTGTTGGCACCACTTTGAATTATTTATCCATTTTTAATTTTTCCATTCCGTATTGCATCCTCCATATGGTATACTTTTTACACATCTCTATTGTTATGTAGCAAAAGCAGCCATGAGGGACCACTGAATAATTGTTAATTCACAGTTAGGAACCAGTGTATGTTTAAAAAGCAATACAGCCTCTACAATTAGTGTATCATTAACGGAGGATAAAAAAAGAGAGAGATATAGAAACAAAAATAATATTATCAGGAATGGCCCTGTAATAAGAAATAGCTTTTGAAGAATCCTCGGCATTCAAAACAAGCTGCTAAAATCTGGAATTAGAAAACTGAAGCCTCTTTCCTTTATTTGTTGTTATGATTTATTTAGAACAAGTGACACAATCGAGATCATACAGAGAACACGGGGACTCTCTGTGAAGCCAACATGGTTTTTCCTTAAGAATTCTTCCAGTTGCTGCCATCCTATACCATCGATAGGGCTGGCCACCTAAAGGCGGGTTCCTGTTGGCGACTTAATTTAGGATTGAGAATGAGAACTGCAGTGGGAGGGTTAATTAGGCCATATGAGTGGCCCCGGCAGCTACTCATTTTTGCTTTGTCCTGGACTATTTTCAGTCTACAGGGGTGGGCGAGCCACCCTTTGATTAGTCCCTGCATGTTAGATGAAAGTGGATGTGAAATTCACCTGCAGCTTCTCTATTGTGGCAGGTTTTAAAGATGTACCTATTTAGAGAAGTGAGCTAGTCCAGGTTTTGACACTAATCAGGCAGGGGAAGCCTGGAGCCACCAGTAAGAAAAACTATATAATACCAAAACGAGCTACCTCTCTTTTGGTATTAATAACATTTGTTGCAGTAGCTCTCAGGCTTTATGTCAGCCTTTGAGGTAGGCCAGAGAGGAAACCAGAACCATTGTAAGGCTACAGTAACAGAATTTTGCAGGTCTGAAAGTACTTCTCCCCTCCCTGGCTTTTACTTTCCAGAGAACTCGGGAGGGTCCCTTCCGAGATGCTTTCAACACTCCCATTCCTTCTGTGGGCTAAGATATCTCTTGTCTGCAGCTCTTCCTCCTGTCTCCCAAGGTTATTCTCACATCCCATTACACTTTAGCACTTTTCTTGGATAATCTTCAAGCAACCCAAGGCTGCTGACAAATGCATTCAATCTACAAACACCATCTTGAGACTGATTAACAGACTGCACAGCTGAAACATCTGACCTAATTTCTAAAGTGTATAGGACTTTTTCAGCAACTTCCCCATCCCTTGATTTTCATGACATCCTGCTTGATGAAAAGTTACAGAGAAATCAAATGCTTGCAACTTTTGGTTGATCCTAAAAGTACTGTGGAAATCAAAAACAATCTATTACTTCAGGTAAAGTGTCACTAAGTAGATAAAGTCTTTTTTTCCTTGAGGTTGTGGGGGAACAGCCAGAGAAGATAGAATTCTGTGAACCAATGGCAGATTTTTTTTTTGGCCTGTGAAGGAAAAGAATGCTTTCTTCACAGACACAATTGCAAAAATAGCCGTGGGTCTTTTCCTAGCTAGATTGTTTCTCCAGGTGCTATGCGAGATAAAATGTTTGGCAGGCAGTTCTGTTGAGGAAGAGAAATGGATTCCCTACCTACAGAAAGGGGCCGGTGTAATTATGCAATCCTGTCTGCAAGCAGACAACAAACAAAAGCCCATCTCAACAATTAAGCAAGAAGCCTAATTTATTTTCCCCAAAGAGAATCCAGCTGGGAACCAGTACTCCAAGATCAGAATCAAGGCGAGCATGGTCTTTGTGGCAGCTGCTTGCTTGGCGGTGAGTCAGCAAAACATTTCAAGATTGTAAACAGTTCGTAAAATGTCAGAGGTATGAAGTTTCAATGCTTGTAGCACACCTCCTCCTCCAACCTAAGTCTTATGGATTAAAAAAAAAAGGTTTCATGTGAGTGAAAGCACCAGAGGAAAAACTCTCCTCTCTTTGGTATCCTCTATATATTTTTTGTAGTTGTATCAAAAACTGACAGTGGTAAAGAAGTCTCATTTGCAATGTTCTTTGTGATCAGATCCTGAATACCATCAGCTCTCAGATTTCTGATGCCTTTCTCCCTCCATTCAAATTTGGTAGCAGCTTGAAGCTTACACCTGGAAATCTGTAAGGGCCCATACAAAAGTGAGGTTAAATCTACTGCTGTGTAAGTGAACATGTGTGACCAATGCTTTGAACTACATCTACCATAGTCTTAGTTGCTGATCACTGTTGATTGAGGCTGATGGGAACTGAAGTCCAAAACAACAGGAGATTCTCAAAATCCACCTGAGATGCAGCCTGATAGAAAGGTTTTCTCGCTCATCTAGATAACATTCCAGTGATTTTATAAAGTGATTTTGGAACAATTTGCAATTAATGCCTAAATGAATGTAATTTGATAGTGTCCAAATTAATTCAATTTACAGCTAAATTATTCTGAGGTCATTCTTCATATTTCCAATGATGAAATTGGCATACTAAATTCTAGAGACTTTGCCAAGCCATTAGAATGAGTTAGGTCCAGCTTTAAATGGATTTGTAGGTAAAAGCAGACCTGCAAATTCAATGTCAAAATGTACAATTTCAGACTTTGCTCTCATTACCAATAATTTTAATTACAATGCTGCATATGTAAGTTTAATTTAACAGAGAAAACCACATCACAGCACAGATTTCATTCCAAGCTGCAGCAATAATGTTTTATTCATTTAAAAAAAGTTTCTCTGCCACTTTCTAATTTAGAGAAAATAATGAACTTTCTGCTTTTACAGGGCCGTTTGAATCCCTTCTGTGGATTTAATTAATGAAGTGGTAGCTGGGAAAGCTAAGGTTAATTATATGGAAGTGAATAAGTCAATGAGAGCAAGTTTAGTGTAGTGGTTAAGGCATCAGGCTTGAAACTGGGAGGCTATGAGTTCTAGTCCTGCCTTAGGCACAAAGCCAGCTGGGTGACCTTGGGCCAGTCATTTTTTCTCAGCCCTAGGAAGGAGGCAGTGGCTAGCCACTTCTGAAAAACCTTGCCAAGAAAATTGCAGGGACTTGTCCAGGCAGTCTCCAAGAATCAGACATGGTTGAATGGATAATAAAAAATTCAGTAAAATTGCAAGGGATGAAAAGGATAATACTACCATACATAAAAAAATCTCAAAAACAACCAACAGATTATTATAACCACTTGACATTGCCATAGCACACAAACCAATTAAAGTCCTCCAAAACATCTTAAATACTCAGTAGCCCAAGAAGAAAAAACAGGAGTCATTTACAACATACAGTGTAAGGACTGTAACGGCCACTAAATAGGACAGACAGGCAGAAGACTAGCAGAGTGCATCCATGAACACCAACTAGCAGTCAGAAGACACAATGAAAACTCCTTAATCTCACAACACATGGACAGACTCAACCATAGTTTCAACTGGGAAACTGTCAGCATCCTAGACCAAGCCAAATCCAAGAATGCTAGGGAATTCCTGGAAATTTGGCATTCAGACAAATCAGCCATCAATAGATACATAGAAATAAACCATATTTGCACACCATTCAAAAGAGACAACAAAAAGCTAAGAAGGAAACAAAAAAGACCAGAACACATCCTCTCCAGTAGCCAACACCCAGATAAGCAGGGATTAACACCTGGCAAACAATCAAGCAGAAAACAATACCCCAATCAAGGAACTGCCAAGGAGAAAACCACACCCCCACCACTGGCATGGCAAACTACTGTATATTAGCAGGGAGCAAACCCTGCACTCATTAGCACTGATGATGTTACCTAGTTGGGAGACGAAACGTCTGCAAGCAAACAACCAAGCTCAGGGAATACCAAGGACTCGACATATCCAAAACATACCCACTTTTACCTCAAGTGTGCTCATGTTATAATATTCAAGCAAGATCTCTAATCTACAAGCCCACATGCTGTTGTCTGTATCCACCAACTTGGGGGTACATGCGGATACACACTCAGGATTCTAAAAGATGGATAATAGGATAATAGGAAAAAAGAGAATTTATATTGGGAAATCTGTGGTTAAAAATCAAACATTAAATGTATTACCAATGTATGAAACAAGGACATTGGCAAAATTTTTAAAAGGTTTCTTACTGCATACATTATGGAAAGTTGTGTATAAAATCTCCATATGTTAGAGAAAGTTGCAAATGGAAATGAATGTGGATTTTATATGGAACTTTAAAAAAAGCCTTTAAAAAAACACAACAGATTGGAATACTGTGTTATTAATACAGAGACTACAACAGCAGATTGGTACTGATCCAACAGCCTAATCTTCTTGGGAGTTGCACAGAGTGATAGCACTACTCTGTGCTACACTGGTTAGACCACACCTGAAATACTGTGTCAGTTCTGGTTGCCACAATACAAAAAAGATGTTGAGGAACTGGAAAGAGTGCAGAGAAGAGCAACAAAGGTGTTAAGGGGTTTGGAGGCCAAATCTTATGAAGAGGGGTTAAAGGAACTTGATATGTTTAGCTTAAAGTAGAGAAGCAGTCTGACAGAGAAGACTGATAGCAATCTTCTGGTATATGAAGGGATGTCACACGGAAGAGGGAGTTTACCTGAAGGTAAGACAAGAAGACAGTGGGTGGAAGCTTTACAGTGAGAGATCCAACTAAGGACAAATTTTCTGACAAGCAATGGAACAGCCTGCCTCCTGAAGCTGTGGGTGTTCTATCACTGGAGGTTTTCAAGAAAAGACTGGACAGCCATTTGTCCAGAATGGTATGAAGATTCCTGCAGTGAGCAGGGGGCTGGATTAGAAGATGGCCATCCATGCAAGTTGGGCAGGTCTTTTGAGTTTTGTTAATTGATACATAGATGAGAATACCTACTGACCATATCTGGATTTGGAAGCTAAGCAGGGTTAGGCCTGGGTTGTACTTGAATGGGTGACCTGAGCAGTAGGCTAAATTGAGAAGTTGAAGGCACGTCCCAGAAGAAGGCAGTAGCAAGCCTTTTCTGCGTTATTGCCAAGAAAACTGTAAGGACATATCCATGAAGTTACCAGGAGATTGACTCAAAGGAAACTTTGTCTTACATCACTCCATTCAATAAAAGTTCTCCCAAATAGTCATTGGTCCCTAAGAAAAAGGTATTGCTTCTGTAATTCATTCACCAGGAAGATTCTGACTAGAGCTTCTGTCGATCAAGAGAAGTAATCTCACCAATCAAAGCTCACTCAATATCTCTGGGCTAGTCACTACGTCTCAAACCAATCTATCCTATAATATAGCTGTCAAACAAAGGCTAAAATAGACATATTTTCCATTTCCAAATTATGAGACATGGTAGAACAGACTGTTGGGTAACAGGGGATCAAGAATATAACATTTTGTCAGTTGATCTGTTAAGTCCATCCATCTTTAGATCTATATCCTGCCTTTCCTCCATTTTTTTTCCCACTACAGCAATCCTGAGGCACTGGGAATTAGCTTCCCAGAAAGATCTTCCTTTTAGGTATGATGGATAAATAGAATGAAAGACAATATGGAAACTTATTTCTTTATACGATAACTGCAGCGAGACTTTTATATGCGCAAAAATGGAAGGATCTACAAATACCTACAGCCGAAGAATCGATATTGAAATTAATGGAACTGGTGGAGATGGCGAAATTGACTCCTTCACTTAAAGAAAGGGCACTGTCTAGCTTTGTTTCTAATTGGAAACCACTCTTGGACTTTTTGCTTGATACTCAAAAAAATGCAATTTTGATTTTGGGATTTGATGACTGGTTTATTTTATACCCATAGAAATATCTTGTTCTAACCATATGTATTGTTGAAATAGATTGATTCTATGACCTTTTTGAATGTTAGATTAAAAATTATTTTTACTATGTAAATAGTAAATTTAGTAAATATAGTAAATTTAATAGTAGTAAATAGTACTAAATAGTAAATTTACATATTTAGGTATTAGAGTAAGAGGTGAACGTATTCTATATTTATACCTGTACCAAAGAAAGTTGGAAGTTACTTTTCTTTTTCTATGCTTTTTCTTTTCTGATGTTTCTTCTCTTTTCTTTTTGACTTTTTTGTATTTTAATCTTTCTGAAATTTAATAATAGATATAAATATAAATAATATATATAAATAAATTAGTTTCCCAGTGAGCTGCTATGGGTGAGGTGGACTTGAACTTGGTTTCCATAGTTCTAATTCAGCAGTCTTACTATCACAACACACTGGCATCTTCTATTTTTTTTTTTTTTAATCTGCACTCAATCGTGACCGATTCTGCAGTGACTGCCTGGATGAGTCCCTGCAGTTTTCAAGGTGAGGTGTTTTGGAAGTGGTTTGCCATTGCCTCCTTCCTAGAGCAGAGCCCAGCTGGCGAGCGCAGGAGGTGGAGTTTCCGTTGCTTCGCGCCTTTTTCAGGTGTGCGCGGCTTCCGTGTTACCGGCAACTGCTCCCGTCTCCTTTGCAAGGCGCTGCCAGCATTTTTCCTCCCACCGGGGTGAGAGTCCCCATTTATCTACTCACGTAAGTTTTCGAGCTGCTGGGTTGACAGGAGCTGGGTGAGGAAGCAGGAGCTCGCTCTGCTGCATGGAGCTGGGCTCGAACTGCTGAAGTGTCGACCATTTCTGGCCGGCAACTTTCAGCGTCATTAAGCCACTGTGCCACTGCGTCCCCACCATCTTCTATACAACTGCAGTTTTCAGAAATAGGTGCTTCAGGATTGATTCCAGCATGATCCTTCAGAGTGGAAGGGGGCTCAGCCACGGCACAGGTCTCCACATCTTAGAGCCGCTGTAGCTTTTTATGGGGCAGAGTCGTCATGGGTTGCTTTAAGGTGCGGCCTACTGGTGCTACAGCTGTGCCTCCGTGCGCTGTAAAACACCTTTTGGGAATCAAATCTAAAGCACTAACACAGCCCTAGAGTATACATAATCTTATGTACAGTATGAAGTTGCCTTAGTAATAGAAAAAAAAAAATCTCCCTGAAATTAAAAGATGCTTAAGAAATGTCAAGAATTTAAAGCTATTATTTTCAGGCCCTTGGGGCTTACAAAATACTGAATGTATTTGCATTTACTTTCTTTTTGTACTGTAATTAATATCAGATAATAGACCTACGACAACTACTTTAGTTCTGCTTTGCCTGACTGCATTTTAATTACTCCCTATTTCTAATTTGCATCTCCTTGCTTTAGAAATGCTCCTGGAAAGGAGTAGCATATGTAAGCTAACAGGTAATATGGAGATATATTTCATACACGCTTTTTGCTCTGTTGGACTGGCTGGAATCTCCCAGTCCAACAGAGAATAATCAACAGGTCATCTTGGGGAAGATTCATCACCTGATGTTGCCTGCTGGAAAGTTTCACTGCCTGGAAGTGTTCTAGTATTCAGTAATTCAGAATCTAAGAATACATTTATATCAGCTTTTCTCAACCTGGCACCCTGGAGTTGTGTTAGAGCTACAACTCTCAAAATTCTCAAGCACTATGGCAATTTTGGAAATTGCAGCTTTGAGATATTTGGAGGGCACCATTGAGGAAGGCTAAAATAGCAGTATATGCAGTACAAGTAAGTGGGACAAATTTTAAAGTGGTGAAGCAACGTGGGCACATACCTCTAAGGAATGAAGCAAAGCTGCCACGTAGCTTGATGTTATGTTAGTCAGATGGTCTCCCCAGCTCTTCCACTAAAAAATAAGAGTTACTCCATTTTTTTTTTTTTGGCAGTTGGACGAATTTGCTAAAGCACAAACACCCCTCCAAATTTTACACTAAGTATTCAGATCTTCCTTCCTTCCTTCCTTCCTTCCTTCCTTCCTTCCTTCCTTCCTTCCTTCCTTCCTTCCTTCCTTCCTTCCTTCCTTCCTTCCTTCCAGGTCCTTGTGTTTCTTTTCTTTTTTAAAGAGTGGCTAAGTTCAGCAGCAAGATAGAATTGCAGAAATTCCAAGGCAAAATAACAATTTTGAAGTGGTATGATTTTGTTCCTACTCCATAAGAGTAGAAATGGAAGCTGGAAGCTTTTGGGATATAATCCATTCCCATTTCTATCCTTAAAACACCAAATCCTAAAAAACAACCCAAATCTTTCCATAAACATCATGTCATTTTGCCACATGTCATTTTGATAGTGAATGATTGCTTTCTCCTGTGTTCATCTTTTTTTCATCTCAAATATATTTCATCCTGCTGATGAAGCAAAATTTCAATTTTGCTCTAATCCAAAAAGAGCCAAACCAACCATTCATCCATTTGCATGGCCCATTTTCCACAGACACAGCTTGGAGAGGTCCATCATGTGGTTGATGCCTTCCACGTGTATGGACAAATGTGCAAGTTTTGTTTCCTCTTACATTTACTTAAACATATCAACTTCTTTCTGTCTTCTTGAAGGAAACTGCTGATTTTGATTTAAAAAAAACACACACACAAATGAAATTCCCATCCAAAGTGTAGTTGATTCAACTGTGGCTTGACTGCTTTAATTAGGAGGCCATTAAATACACTTTGTTGTTTGGAACCCCCAGGACTCTGTTTTGCTAATTCAGTAAACATTCTGTAGTGCTCAACGCTTCATAGGCTTCCCAGCTGAGAAATCCCAATTTCTACGGCCAGAGGACAGTGTAAGCTTTCAAGCTGGAGATCTACCCTTAAAAGAAAACCCACATAAAACAGCAGGACAAGGGAAAGTATTGGGAAGATGGAGATTTTTATTCTACCCAAACACTCATTTTGTATTCTCTGTAATCTTTCCAACAGACAAAAAGAGGATCACAGGTTCAAAGATATTCCAGGTTTCCACCCTTGTCATCTTCTGGCATTTCATTTGCTTAAATGCAGAATAAAGCAACAAGTAGCTTTACTGCCAAATTATTCATCTGCCCCTTCGTTTCCACTGGTACTAGTAGTCCCAAGGAGAATAACACAATAAACATTCTATGGAGAAGAAAATAGGGGTGGTTTTCTTGCATCAGTGGGGAGGTAGCAGTGCTGCTTTGATTAACAGTTCTTCAGTACTTGGGCGATCCCAAAACTTCATAAAGTCACAGCCAGTTGAAGAATACAAAGCGGTCCTTCTTTAGTCAGAAGGACACACTTTATAAGTCCCAAACAGATCACTAGTCTTCTCTTGGCAAAATAAATGTACCTAAAAAGCAAATTCTCCTCTCATCATACTGCTTCTTCAAACTCAAGGAGTTTCTAAAATCAAGGGGAAAAAATCTGCTTTGAATTCTAGTGTCTTTCTGGAATTATGGCCAGATGTCATCCAACTAAAATGAAAGATAAAAATAAACTATAGCCTAGGGTGGGTTGTGATAAATCAAAATAAAGGCCCACTCAGCCTAGTATCTGTGTTACCACATGATGTTAGCTACCTCGCCAAACTGCAGCATGGCAAGAGATTATGCTGGAAAGCATGTTGGAAATGTGCTTATAGCCCATAAAGCAGAAAAAACCATGCCAAATTTCAAGTAGGTCAGTTGGTACCTTTGGAGCAAAGGGAAAGGGCCCTCATAATGTAGAAAATGTAGTGGAGCTGATCGTTCTGTGTCTGGCAGAATTATAAAAAAAACCCTCTCAGTTGGAAGTCCAATACTGGAACAGAACTACTGGTCTGTTCTACTTCAGAGAAATTAAAATACCAAAAATTTCAACCAAATGCAGTCCATTCCTTCCTCTACCCTGGAAACACCCAATTAGGTGGTCTTCTATATTTGTTGGATGAAATTGCCATCATATTCACTGGCCATACTGACAAGAGAAGCTGGGAATTGTCCAATACTTCTGGAGACCAGCCTATTGAGACATCCTGCTGTTCATTTTCCATATCAGCTTAAAAACTGACCCTTTCTGGCATTTTATGGCTTTTGTTAACTAGCTTTAACATTTAAGAATTTTATTTGACTTCCCATTGCATTGCATTGCATTCGGCTTTTAATGTTGATTCAAATTGTTTTTCCATAAGGCATAATCCAGCCAAAGTTACATTATATTCTCATTAAAATCCATGGACATTAGTTTTAAGCGTCCACTGAAGCTCAATAGAAGCTGCGTTAGTTCTTGGGGTGGATCAAGTGCTTATTGTTTTATAATTGCAGCATATGTCATATTTTTCAGTACTTGTTATAGGTTGGAAAATGAGACTCAGAAGCTCCATGAAATAAACACATCTTCTAGCAATGGAACGAAACAGGATCCCCAGGTGAATACTATTGTTTGTTTTCCGGTTCTAGAGCAGCTGGCTTTTTCTTCCAACATCCACACAACTAATTCTGCCCCACAAATACTTCTGCGGAGGAGTTATTTTTGTTCTGAAAATCCCAAGAGGGCCCCCAGAGAGCCTTTGATGCAATCCTGAACTCTCGACTGCACCTGTTTTCATATAATAATACTGAGATTTCAGATGGCACATTTCCTACATTCAGCGTGCTTTAGACACATATATTCTCTCAATGAGGATCACATAGAAGTGAATGCATTATTTTGCCGTATCTACACGATGTGGCATCTGACTAAGTCCCACCTACATTTTCCTGGCCTCAGTAGGTCAGCCCTAACTTCTGCTTACCAAGGAACCATTTTCCTCTAGCATCGATCAGTTGATAAGGAGGGAGTTATCTCAAAAAGAAAAGAAAAGAAACAACAGGTATGTGGCCTTTCCCCTCTCTTTCTGGCATCTTCCTCTCCCTCCTCACAGCAAGTTATTCAAGATGGGACAGGCTGATCTTGTCTGAGGCTTAAACAGAAATATCTCAGAAGGCTATCATCTTCCTTCCCTTCCTTCATTTCAGCCCCCCCATTCTCAGCTTCTGTGTTTTCCTTGCTTGAACAGAATTAGGCTGAGATTAATTTATGTATATTTATGATAAAATAAGCTCAAAGAAGGATGCAAAAAAAAAAAGCACATTTTAAAACAAAATGCTTAAAACAAGTTCAAATATTTAAATCTCTGCCGTGCATTAAAAGCAAGATAAAACCATTCAGTGAAAATGAACTTCAGTCCACACTAACCTCCAATCCACACTGAAAATCCCTTATGGCAGTTGGCTTGAAGTTTAATAAGGGGAAGGTGGGTGCGAGTGTGAAGGGAACCATCACATTTCTCTAAGGAGGGTGAGCCAAAACCTGGATCTCTCCGCAGGAAAAAAATAAGTGTACAAATGGGTTTAACCCAGGACCCTCAATTCATGTTTGCTGCTGCAGGGACAGAGCAAATGTCACCTTATCATGGCAGTAGAGGGAATCACAATATCTTGTTTACTGAGTTGGTTTCTCCAACTGCCAAAAAGGATCTCAATTTTGAATTAAATCCATGAAACAAATGGATGCCTGTTTGTACTGTCACACACATATGCATGGAAAATTAATGGTAGTAAACATTTCCATAACTTTTGAGTTTCCAAAGCAGTTATATATATATTTTCTTCTTTTTCATTAGCACAACATCTAAATATGATTAGAATCTAATTTCTTGCCATCCGTCCTCCACTGCTCTCCACTCACCACAGAAATCTTTTAATCTTTCCTTCACAGAAGACGTTGCTGAAATTTATCAGACAGAATGCCTTGCTGCAGGAGGTGCAAAAAAAGGGGGGAAATATGGAAATGATATTTATAAGCAAGTGAAATTGCTAGATAAAGGATGTATGTGATCAAGATTGAAATTTCCAATAGACTGTATGGGCCTGGTTTAAAAATGATGTCTGGAGGTAAAAGCTCAGCCCAGATAATAATTTTCTTTTTGAGGTGGGTAGGGTGAGAGTTAGAGAGTTAAATGACCATTAGAAAGCAAAAGATCTAACTAGCAACTGAAGTGGGATCAGCACTACACAAATAATGTACAAGACATGCACCCAACTACAGCATTTTCTTCTTGTTCATTTTGTGGAAAAAGCAAGCAATTCCCTCTGTGGAAGAGACAAGCCGTCGTTCATTTCTACAACATGGCTTGCCTCTTTCCAGAATTCTGGCCAACTGTGACTCAGCATGTTATTTGCGCCAACATGATTATGTATCATCTTTTAACTCTTCAATTATATTTCACTGCCATAGCCACTAAGTAGAACCTAATTACTTGCTTTTGAACCCCAGCATGATTCAGCTGAGCAGCAGTGATCCTAAACCTGGTCTGCTAAAAAATACGAGTTAGGCCTCAGAAAGAGGCCAGGCATAGAGGATTAAGAAATCTGAGCCAGACAGGACTTCTTTGCTGTTAGCCCAGATCGATCAGTCTTCTTCAAGGAGCTGCATCATTTTCCTACAGATAGAAACTTTGTACATTGGTTTTTAAACCTCTGTAATCCAGAGGGAAGATTTTGCCTGTGGATCAGCATCAACCTTCATAAAATAAGCTATGCCACTCCACATGAAGCAGGAAACTTCAACTGGAGAAACTCTCCTTCAGTCCCTCTTCACATCTTACATCTTCTGTGATAAACCCTTAAGGGCATCTCAAGAATCTATAAGACTCTGCCCTCTCATTTATTCCCCAGCCTTCCTGTTTATTATCTTCCAAAATACTGTTTCTAGCTGCTTGCCTACTGAGGCCCATCCTTACCTTGTAATATTTGGGAAGCATGCTAGTTCTTCAGATCATAGGTGGAATTTGGCAACGTGGTCCGAAAGCGATCCTTCAGAAAAACCGATAAAACCCCAATTAAAAGAGAAAAGCGTAAGACTCTCATTCTTCTGCTCCTGCAAGACTCTAGGGCAGTCGATTACTTTGCAGGCTCTCTGCTCGGCTGTTCTATGTATATCTCTAAAAGACTGAGTAAGGATGCTACAAATGGCCAAATGTACAAATGCGGTGCATATGGGTGGAGAATTGCACTGAAAGCAGGAAGCTTTTGCTATAACCTGATTCCTGTCAGGGCTACTAATTCAATCTTTATATAATAATAAATTCACATGAAAAATTAAGTGAACTCTAGCCAGCAGCTGTACTGTCTGTTCTTTCCTGACCTCACTGCGTTGCTTTTTTCTTACTACCTTTTGGTTCCTGAAGGCTTTGAGCAAATTCCGTATTTCTGTGCTCAGTGTAACCGAATCCTGACTTTATTGCAAAATATCTTAACTTGCACTCTATTTAGATATCATCTCCTCCAGCATCTGAGACTGTATTCTTTCTACAATAAACTGAGGCAACCCTAATATACTAAGCAGAATTGCTTTTAGGCTGAGAAACCTGCCATCCATTTATCTTATAACTGCAGGTAATTTGTCATTTCCTCCTTCCATCCCAATCCACTTGGTTCAAGAGCCTCTAAGGGGCCTCAGAGGAGGCAGAGCCAGATCAAAGAAAGGAATGGGGAGGAGGTTTTAGAACAATATTTCCCTACCTGGGCAACTTCCGTGGCTATTGCTGAGAAATCTGGGAGTTGAAGTCTACACATCTGGAAGTTGACCTGATTGGGAAACCACCAATAATACTCCAAGTAACCGCTTAGCAGGGATTCAGTTCTCTGGCGGGCAGAACAGCCTTCAGCACAAAAATCACTTACATGATGAAGCCCTCCAATCTACAATTTGGTTATGCCTTTTTCCAGCAGTCCTTTTTTTCCTGCTGCTGGTCCTTTTTTTCCAAACAGGACTACAAAATGAGAGAAGACTGTATCTTTCCCATGTCATCTGCATGTGGTAGAAGACCCAAGACAGGGGTGACAGTTCAGCCCTAAATAATGTCTGGCTCCAATTATTTAGTTTTTTCCCATTTTGGAAAATAAGTTTTGAAATATCCACTCTTGTTTATTACATTTGTTGTGCAAGGGCCAATTGGTTATCCCAGGTTGGTTGGTTTGAAAAGGGATATTTATTTACAGATAATCAAGTTAAGCATTAATACCTAATGTTCTCATTTCAATTTCAATGCCATTTTCAAGTAGTATCACTTCTCTGATTAAAGTTACAGTTTATACTAAGTTCTTCAAGTAGCTAACAGCCTGAAGAAAACCCATATTATGACTAGGGGTACATACAAATGGACATCTTTGAATGTTGCCAGTCAAAAGGCAATGGGCAGCTATTCCATCTTTCTGCCCTTAGTATTTCTGGAACCTCAAAATTCCGTCAATGAAGCAGAACAAGAGCCTCCTCTAAAAGCATCTGTGATGGAGGACTTGGATGAGGAGGTTCAAGGACAGAAGCATTTCCTCAGCCCACAGCCTGAGCCTCGGAAAGTGAAGAGGATGAGACTGGCACCACCCTAAAGAATTCATAGTGTTTAGTTGCAGGCTTTGGGAGTTTAGAGTTAGTCTGGTGAGATTCTGTCTAGCAGGTGCGAGCTAATAAAGTAACTGAGCTGTTCCAGAACTGTCTCGTGGAGTTTCTTGGGCTGAACCTGATAGCATCTCAGAGACGATGGAAACTCGGGGATCTCCAAATTATAATTATAATCAGCAATGAGTATAGCAGTATTTCCAACCCTTTCTTTGAAAAACAGCAAATTTACCAAATCCCAGTAAAAGGTTGAACATACAGTATATAAGACCTGACTTATGGGGGTGCTACTTGAAACCAACATATAGTGCCTCTAATGGTCAGTAGTAAATAATAACCACTGTAATACAAAGTTATACACTCCCTCCTGGGTGGGTGGGGAGTCTTTATCTTATTGCATAAGGCCTAGACACCTCCTGCTATACCTAACACCTGTAGCTCTCTAGCCTGAGAGTAGAAACAAATAAGAAAAGAAAGTCTACATTCATAGCAACTGCAGAGCAGATTAAATTAGATTTTTTCCCATTCTCACCAGACACTGATAAAGTTCTCAGCTCAGTAAATTCATAGTTACCTTACTGGAAAAAACAGTGGGACTGGAATTATAAAAACATGGAGGAAGATTCAAAGAAAGAGAACAAGTATCCTAAATAACGTTTGTTGGAAAGAGTAGATTCTGGACTGCCTATTTTAGACATATGAATAAATGAACTTGGCTATTTGCTACAGTTCATTTACCAGCATAACTCATTAACTAAATTTGGAAATATTCACCTGTGGTTTCTTTAGAACCTTTCCCCACTTTCACTAACCATAACACCAACATCTCCTGGCAACCTCCTTTTTTGCTGTTTTATCATGATGTCACCTTCTTTTAATCCTCAGTCCATATTTGAGGCAGCCTTAAGTCATGGTTAGCTCTTCTGGTGTTCAAGTAGTGTTTTCCTCCTTATTGTGACCCAGTTTTTGCCATGAGTATTATCTGATGCATCAGTCTGTTGGTGATTCAGTCAGGTGACTCCACAGAATGGGCAGTTATTGGTAACTTTAAACTGGGGTGGGCATATCTTCAACCGTTCCTTAATTAACTTCCAAGGAGAAAACTACACCCTCACCAACACTGGCAGGGCAAGCTACTGTATATAAACAGGGAGAAAACCCCACACTCCCTCACACTGATGATGTTACCTAGTTCAGTAATGACACATCTACAAACAGCCAAGCTCAGAGAGCACCAAGGACTCCACAGTTCAACCTTGAGCTACATATATTCTCTTTTATTGATATCTCCAATTCTCAGTTCCCTCTCACAGTTCCTGTCAGCTAGGTTACTTTTAAACATGGGCTTAGCACTCTTTCATAAGAGCACTAAAATTGTATTCAAAAATAACCCAACTAGCAGAGAGTGCAAGGGAAAAAGTTGCACAGCAGAGCCTCTCAATGGTACCTGTCAGCCATCAAGCGAGCTACTTTCTGATGCACCTGTGCAAATCATTCATGCAAAACCTGAAGAGTTTGGGCAGGGGGCTAAATCCACCAGTCTAACCATCCCCCCCAGCCCATGTTAAGGAGACTGACTGATGGATGTTTAACTGTCAGATGGTGAGGTCTGAGGAGAGGGAGGGAAATAAAGTTGGGGGATATCCACCAATCCCCTTGTGCAGTGCACAAAGGAAATAAAGATACAATATTTGGTAGCCTAGTGCCTGTAGCAGGATAGGTATCAGCACTGGGAGATGCATATTTTTTGTCGGTATAGCTTTCTGCCAACTCAGAGGTCGGATGGATAACATTCTAACTCACTCAATAGCTATATGTTATATATTGGATAGGAATAAACCATGGTTTATGACACTTGAGAGGTTCATCCCCTCAAAACAACATGTGTAGAGTTTTCCAAGTTTGGTTAGTTATTCCAGTTGGCAAGAGAAACCAAATAAGAAACATTCATCAGCATGTACTAATATACCTGTCTAAAGAACTCTTACTTAGCATGAAGTCTGAAAACGGTTGTAAATTCCCACTTGAAAATGAAAGATGCAGTCCAGCAACAGATGCAAAACGCAAATTAGTGCAGCTCCAATGGCAGTGCAAAGAGTGTCAGTAATATGTTAAGAGCTGAACAGGAGGCCAACTCCCAGACAAACCATGGAGGGCTCCCAAGACATATAATTTGGAATCTAGATGCAGAGGTCATCACTGACCTGCGGAAGAGGAAGATTCCACAACGAGCAATCAAGTCCATGAATGAACACTTGTTTTCATCCAGTGGCTTAATTAAGGCATGATATGACTTCTGCCTCTTTCTGAGTCTCTCCTCAAAATGTGCAAAATGAGCACTTTCCACTCACTTGTAGAGTGTAGAGCAGTGTTTCTTATCCTTGGCAACTTTAAGAAGTGTGGACTTCAACTCCCAGAATTCATGCTAGCTGGGGAATTCTGGGAGTTGAAGTCCACACATCTTAAAGTTGCCAACGTTGAGAAACACTGGTGTAGAGAAACAAAAAAAATCAGAACATTCAGGACTGAGACTTCTAAAAACCTCCAACCTAAATAGGGAAAAGGGAATAGATGTCACCAGATATGCCTATAAATATTCTTCTCTCTCACTAACAGAGCTTTGTGGTTTCTGAGACAAAGCCCTGAGTATCACTTCTAGTCTCCAGTGCTACCTCCATCAGCAGCTGCAACACAGCTTTCAGTTTCTTGAGAGTGTAAATTTTGAACCACCCACTGTATTGCCTTGTTCTGATAGTCAGAATCTAATCAGTATTCTTTGGCTGCTCCTTACCAAAAAAAAAAAAAAAATGAGGGGGGAGGAAGTGGGGTTTAACACAAGGTTATACATTTAAAATAAAACAAGATAACCAAAGAATGAACAAAGAGCATTCACAGTACAAGATCAGTGTACCTAAGAAATTGCGTAGTCAAATAATGATGTGCACATCTCAATAACTTAGCATAGAATTTGGCCCTGCAGGCAGAACATTTACAAAGTGAGTCTAACATTAATTCAGACAGGGTTGCATGGAGGGCAAGATCACTGGGAAGACCAGGGTTTTAAAATCATTTAGATTAACTTTGTAACAGCTAAGTCTCAAAAGGAGATATACGAAGTCAACAGTCATGGGAGTTGGTATTTTTTTTTACCCCAAATGCCTTTCTGTTAAGACAACTAGATATGAGCTACAAACTCTCAGAGGATCACCAGATGGCAGCAAAGAGATGCCAAAAAACCTAAGCACACGCCGCCATCTAATAGTAGACCAGAGTTTTGCACCTCGGGTCTGTTGGTCCTATTTTGGATCCTATCGAAAACAGCATTTGTTGTACCAGAGCTCTTGAGAAAAAAAATGCTGGATCAGGTAGAATCACTGGTGCTGCCTGATAAGCTTTCTGGGGGATCCTGGAGGGGAGGTTTTGGAGGAGATCCACCAAATTTACCTGGACAGGTCTATGCATCATTTTGCCATAGTTTGTAGTAGAGCCATTCGATAAGCCAGCCATGAGGTAAGGAAAATCCAGGAGCACTTCTATACCTGAGCGGAAATTTAGGGAAGCAGATTTTTCCCCATCATTTTGAAAGGCAATCTATTTGGTCAGTGATTCCATATTGCACTACTTAGCTATTTGATAAATTGTATTCTTTTGTAAGGTGGTCTCAGGCCAAGACTTCCCCAACCTGGAGTCTATCACATATCCTGGACATCAATTACCAATATGCCCAGCTGGTAAGAAGTCCAATGTCCTTGGAACTGTTCAGTGGGAGAAGCAGGCTGTATGTATGTTATTCTCCTGGTTGTAATGTCAGGTCTAGCAGCAAATTGTTGGCAAGGCCACCTGACATCTGTTTGGGCAGCAGGAGGACAGGGTGAGCTGAATTCCATGTTCTGCCTTTTTCCCAAGCTGACTTCTGGCAATGAAACTGATAATTTGGTCCCTGACTCAGCTGCATCATAAGTTTCCTCCTTCAGCTAGGAATCGAGTTACAGAAACCTGATTCATATATATATCATAAACAAGCTGAACAAAAGCTTCTGCTTATTATTAGAAATAAAGGCTCCCCTCCCTTTTTTCCATTATTGTAACAGCATGCCAGAATCAAAACAGGTTTTAAAACTACCTAAGGAATAAATTTCTCTAATTCCAATTAAAATGGCACTTACCAATTAATCAACTAAAGCAGGGTTACACAATCTGCAGGTCACATATGACCCCACTTCCTTTTTTGTGAACTATGAATACCCCAAGAATGTCATTCTGAAATTCAGTGCCAATTACTGTATTCCAGCAGTGTTTTTTTTAATTTAAACAAGACGACAAACATGCAAATTTGTTTATTTATTTATTTAGCCTTGGTAGTCTCTGTATTCTTATTTAACTGAATAAATAAACAAACCTCACCCCAAAATGGGGAAAAAAATTTAAAATCCTGGTGACATCACTTACTGATACATCCCTGCCACCTTCAGAGGCTCCAAATGCTAAGTTTTAGAAAAAGTGGAGTCCCCAATGCAGAAAAGATCCCCAGCTCTGATCAAACACTTTAGATGTTTTGGGTGAACCTGTATACACAGACTTAATCCATTGATTCATCTATGCATTCATAATCAAACTATTGCTGATTTTACATACAACTAGCACCTATTTGTTTCTTGGAAGGACAGGATTACAACTTATTTTCATAACACATGTTAGATGAAAATTGGTTGATGGAAACCATATTTTGATCTCCTTCTATACCCCTATGCTCCTAAATAAAGTTGGCTCCCCACAGTAGCAGAAAGTGTCTTTTCATTGTTCTACACTGAAATGATTGGGCCAGCAGTGTCAGGTCCCAATCAGTGTATACCAAGTGAGGGGTTCAAAGGAATACCTTGACCACAGCCCACAGCTTCCCCAGGCAGAATCTTGACTTGGGCTCCAAGTGGCTAGTCTGGAGCAAGGCAAGCAAAATCAATAAACTAGTCCAGAGTGTACAATATGAGTCACACAATCTCGCAAATTTACAGAAAGATAGCTACAAGTTACCCCTTTAAAAAGAAAGAAATTACAACAATATAGAGAACGGTTCAGTCTTGGACAAGGCAACAGGTGTTTGTTATGTTTCTCCTATGAAGGCACTGAATCATTTGCACATTAATGCTCTCTCTTCAGAAAAAAAAGAGCGTGAGAGAGAAAATGACTTCCAGCCATGGAAATGTGACCTTCAGCTCTTTTGCAAAATCAATGCTGTCAAGTGTTGCTCCACAATCATTTGCCTCATCAGTCACTAACCTCCTGCTAATGACCTCTCACCATTAGCTACACCCTGAGCACCTCTAATTGCTGCAAGGAATTATAAAGCAAATTTCTCAATGGACATATTAAGCTTAGACTTTGTTATGGGTTATGATGTCCAGCAATAATGTAATCCATGTATAGTCCTGCTTATTTAAAAAAAGCAAACAGGAAAGAAATGGTTAAGATATCCTATGCCATGTTGCAGTCTGGGAATTGTATTCCAGCACATCTGATAAGCTCTGTGCTACATATTTCTACACTGGCTAGATTTACACCAACTAGCCATGATTTGCTGAATAAGCCATAATTGGTTGGGTTTATGCTAAGCCAGAATGGCTGGTTTACATGACCCTCTAAGCCAAAAATCAAGCAAATCATTTAATAATTTAAGTGATGTATGAATTTATCCATAAAGTAATTTCAGAGTAAAATATTCAGTCTGCAGGGATAGGAAACCTTCAGATGTTACTGAATCGTAATTCTCAGCATCGTTCCCTGGAAGGGGTTGATGGAAGTTGTAGTTCAGCAACTTCTGGAGTGCCCCTAAAAGCGAGTTCCATTGAATACGGCTATAAGACATTGTGCCAAGGCAGAGAAAGAAAGTGGAGTATCTCTAACACAGATGGGAGATGTTGTTACAAGCTTATCAAGTACATAAACTTGGTTCCTCATGCAAATATTCTGGGAAAAAGAGATTCAAAAGATTCAAAGAGACTGCCTTAAAAGAGCCTGGAGGGTTCCTATCTCCATTCTCAAGATTCTGTACTCTAACTTCAAATTCTCATTAAAGAAAGCCTGTGCGAATCGTGTTTCCTTGATCATGTTCTGCAGTTGAAGGGTTTGACATTAGCATAGATATTGGAAAGGCAACCCTACAGATGAAGCAGCAAATTTGTTTTCTGTTGCTTGAGAGTGTATGATTAAAGTAATGCATTCAAATTAATTTTAAAAAATCAAACTAAACTTTAGGAAGGACCCATGTTATGAACCAGTTGACAGCAGGGCTCAGAAAAAGGTGGCCCTTGTTGTATGCAAAGGCTGGACGAAACTGGAATTGGTTGGCTCCTGAACATCTGGCATCTTGGGAATCCATCTTGGAAACAATGTAATGGACAAATGAGCCTTGATCTGTTCCAGCAAAACAATCCTTATATTCCTAATGAGAAAAAGCAGCATGATTTGACCAATGCAGGATCCCAGCATGGTGACTATCAGTGGCTGTCCACAGCTGTCCCTTGTTTTCCTTAAAAACGAATTATTATTGTTAATACTTCCAAGTAGGAATGCCTTGTAGAGAACCAGTTTGTTGTAGTGGTTAAGGCACCAGGCTAGAAACCAGGAGATTGTGAGTTCTAGTCCTGCCTGAGGCACAAAGCTAGCTGGGTGACCTTGGGCCAGTCACTCTCTTTCAGCCCTAGGAAGGAGGCAATGGCAAACCACTTCTGAAATCTTGCCAAGAAAACTGCAGGGACTTGTCCAGGCAGTCTGTAGGAATCAACACTGACTAAGAGGCACCCCCCCCCCCCCGCACACACAAAAGGAATGCCTTAACAGCAAATGTTTTGTAATAGATTAGATTGGGTGATGATTTTTGACATGTCTTCTAATACTGTGATTCCATGTTTTCACCTTTCTTCAGTCTGAAATGATCCTTAACCAATCCCCGTAATGACTTGCAAACAGAAAATGGGACCCTTTTGATCTGAAATGCCTAAAAAAAAGTAAAAACACCAGGAATCTCTTCCAAATGTCCATAGTTATATTAATATGCCGATGTTGGACACAAATGTACAATTATTCATACATATTGGCATATTGTGCAAATAAGATGCAAAGGCATATTTGTATTTTGGATCTAAGATATTCCCCAAGGAAACTGGGGAATACCTTAGATCCAAAATACAAATATGCCTTTGCATTTTATTTGCACAATTTTTTAAAAGATAGATATTGGGATTAGTGCGATTGCAGAGAGGGGAAATCATTGCAGTTCTGAGAAACCCCTGTTCCGTGCCTAGTGTTTGCGCTGGCAGGAAACCCTGCACTGGCAACAATGCCAAATACAGAGACATATATAGTGCTAATTTTCCATTCGAGTGAGCTTTGGATCTCCCTGTTGATGACTTCCAGGAGACATTTTAAGGTAGTAAGAGCATCCTTTTTCTTCCCTGCTGATATTGACAAATAAGATTGCAGCTTTTTTAGAAATGATGATCTTGCAAGACAGCCAAGAAATTTAAGACAGCTTGTCTAGAATGATACAGTAGATGCAAATGACTGTGCAGGGACTTGCACAGCTTTTCGACAAGGGTGCCTTAAAGGAATTGGGTTTTTGCAGCGGCTTGGCTTCCCTGAACAAGTTATGATCAGAGCAAATGGTATTTTCTTTTGATATGTATTTTCAGGGAGCTGTAATGATTGCCCTGAAATCTTCAGGTTATTTTATGGTACTTGTGTTTACAATTGGAGTAAAGAAGGAAGAAGCATTTGTACTGTGTCTATTGTCCCAAATTCCTACAAGTATCACTTCTGATTCAAAATAGAGGACCATTGAGATGACACGTTGACTAAGTACAGTATACACAAACTTCTTGACCATTCCATAATTTTTAATGTCTTGTTTCTAAGTATCTAAGCTCCAGATAGATTGAAAAATGGTTGACCAATGGAAAAGGATTGGGGTTGCTCTGCCCCACCTGGGATTGGAGTACAATCTTGGTTTGTTACAGAATGCTTTGAGTCTAGCACATTCAATGTATGTCATGCATAAATACCATTATGGAGGAAAAGGAGCCAAGTTATTTCAAATGCACTCCTTATATGCGTCTGAAGACATCACTAACAACTTTCTTTTTGGGGCTCAATTTTTTATTCTACAACTAAACTAATTACAAACTAAAAAGCCATAACTTTCATTGTGCAGAAAATACTCCTTGTTGCCTTGTTCACTTTAGCTGACTATTCTGGTTTCACTGGACATTCCACATTGGGCAATATGCCATCCAATGGAAAGTACATCTTGCAGTCTTCAATTAGAGGAGAAACTTGCCCTGAGTCTCAGTCCCATTTTGTGACAAATCCAACTTTCCATCTCTGTTCATCTCTGGTTAATGAGACACTTAGATTTTTGGTGAACCCTTATTAGAACAACTGCCTTGGAGAAACACTGGGATAAGCATTTGGATGCATTTGACAAATTCAGTATTCCACAAATGTTGAAAGAAAGACTGTTAGTGAGTTATGGATTCCTCCATAACTATGGTCATAAGAAAAATTGCTCATGATTGTTCTACACTGAACCTAAAAATGACCAGGCATTGTTCTAACTAAATGTTTTCAGTTTTTCTGATGCAGTATTTGATTTCTTTGGCTCTCAAATAGAACTACTGTAGTTTCAGAAACCATGTCCTTTTGTAGATACCTCCAATGATCCTTACCTTAATTTGTATATATTTCTTTTTCAAGAATGTGACATGTTTCTGAGTTGTTGACAAATCTGGCAAGTTAAGAACCTTTGCAATCCAGCCAAATACCCTATTATTGAACATTGGCAGTAAAACCACTGATTCCAATGGCATTTATTCAAAACTGTCAAAACAGAAGAAGCTGATGAAGAATGTTCACCACAGCAAGAGTAAAGTTAAAAGAACACTGCATACTAAGGAGTAAAAAAGCAAAAATATTTTTAAAAATGACAAAACTGTAAAGAAGATGTGACAATCTGTTGCCCATGTCTCTGAATCTGTAGATATGCAACAGTTTGGGGTAGAAACCATCTTCTCAGGTCTGGAGAAAACTATTTATAACAATGATAGGAAATACAATTTCACGTTAGAGAGATCAGATGAAACTCTAAGATGGTAAAAATCAGAAGGGGTTTGATAGCACTTTTTCTGACTAACAAATGTTATTAAGAGGCATCAACAAAAGTGTTTTAATAAAATCTGTTCGTTGGAAAAGCTGCTACCAGGCTTTCTGATTTTTTGCTACCATGGACTAATGTGATTCTCTTCCTACAAAAGACTGGGAATCTTAAAGAGGAAAATTTGCCTTACGAAATGTATGATTATGTTTCAGGCAAGTATAACACATGGAAAGATGACGTAGTTGAAAGAGGAAGATTATTATTTATTTATTTATTTACAGAATTTATATGGCTGCCTATCTCACCTATAATCCTAGGTGGCTACCACAATCAATAACAGCAAAGATAAAAACAAAACCACTCTTTTCCCAGGCACCGGACTAAACAGCCTCCCAGCTCATCCCACCCCCCCTCCCCACATGCTTGGGGGAAGAGTCAGATCTTCACAGCCTTCCAGAAGATTAAAAGGGTAGGGATCGCTTGAATCTCAGGTGGGGCAGCCACCGAGAAGGCGTGCCTCTGTGGTCCCATCAGGTGACATCATTTAAGGGTGGGGAACTGGAGCATGCTGATCCAATCTAACCTAGTAGGATGTGCAGATGCCCTCAGGGAGAGGCGATCCAAGAAATAACCTGACCCTGTGCCATACAGGGCTTTAAAGGTGAGAACCAGCACCTTGAATTGCACCCAGAAAGCAACTGGGAGCCAGTGCAGCTCACACAGCAGTGGTCTAACTTGGGTGAACTGTGGGGCACCCAAAACTGCACGTGCTTCTGCATTCTGGACCAGTTGCAGCTTCTGGATGGTCTTCAAGGGCAGCCCCATGTGGGATGCGTTCCAGTAATCCAAATGGAAATATATTTCACCTTAATCCAGAATTTAAAGTTAACCAACAAACCTGGCTGAAAATAAATTCAATGCTGGCTATATTTAGTAATAATGTCTTGAATTTTTATCACATCCAATGTGAAGGGTAGTCACAGGCTTAGAAGCCCCTGAAAAAGAGTTAAGCTATCAGCTTAAGTAGTAGCCTTCCCCAACGTGGCACCCTCTGGGTGTGTTCCACCTGCCATTCCCAGATTACCAGCTAGAACTGGCAACGTGGCACTTATACTCACCCTGGTGGGTACAAAAAATCTCCCTGAGCAGAATCACTTTTGCTTTGAACACCAGAAGTTGGGGCCAAATAACAATTAGAATACAAGAGTCCTCTTGGACCCAGGCAGCAGTAAGGTAAATAAATAAACTTTAGGTTTATTTAGCCAAAAACAATGGAATTGGCTTTCTCATAAGCATCTGACCTGTAAGCATATCCATTCTGGAATCAGGACAATGCACAAACATGCCTTGATCTTATGCTTGATCTTTTATATTAATATATATTAAGGTATCTTAATATAAAAATTCAGAATGACTAGATCAATTACTGTTTCTGACTATCAGAGCTGTTCATAGCTATACCTTGCTTCATTAAACATTATTAGTATTAATAATGCTTCCATAAGTTACTTTTGAACAAAAGAACGAGAAGGAAACTTCTGAGAATGAGAAGTTCCAGCTGCCTAGACTATACCCTGGATAAAATCAGTACTTAAATAGATCAGAAGACTTATGCCAGAAGCATGAAAAAAAAATCATTTGGCAATGATTTCATTCATTGGAAACTCTCATTGGCATAATTCCTGGATGTCTGCAATACAACAAGCAAAGAAAAGCTTAAATGAACATTAAAAAAAAAAACCCAACCAACAAGAAAACCCCAACACACAAAGTAAATGTAGTTCCTCAGCAGTGACCAAAATCAAGTTACCCTGCTTCTCATGGGGGTGCAAAGTTAGTTAGACACATAACAACAAACAAGAATAAAAGCGTTTTATTTTATTCATATAGAGTCCTGTGGGATTATGCTGGGGTAGATCCGTAAAAGTTAATAAATAAATCAGCAAATAATTAAACAAATCTTAATGATTCTGCATTTTTGATTATGCCTTTCGTTTCCAGCAGAAAAGAAAGTTTTTGTTCTTTTTTCTCTTTTTAAAAGAAATCCTGTTATAACAACAACCAAAGATACTCTTTTCTCTTTGTGATAGGGATAACATTCCCTTGTATGATTGCAAGCCTGTCCCTTTTTAGTTCTCTCACCTTGTCAAGGAAAGAATGCACTTCATTTATCATTACAATCTCTTTACCACTGCCTTTGCCTAAAATCTTCCCAGAAAAACCTACTCTGAGGCTGACGGGTACGAAACCATAGAACAGATTTCAAAGAAGCATTCAAATCTGCAAGCGTCCATCAGGTCTGCTTGCAGACAAGTGCCTTTGATGGACTAATATCCTCCTTTGTGGATTCTGGAACAGGAGGAGAAATTTCTCAGAATTATAATTTATTAGGCCAAACATATTTTGATTAAAACCCTGTAAAACCAAAGCAGCCTGTATTCTCCCTGCTGCATCTTACAAGAGGATTCTCCTAGCATCTGTAGAACATACAATGTTTATAATGGAAAATCTCATAATTTTGTATGCTCAATAACTTTTCCTTCCCTCTCTTTCTAGATATTGGCTAGTGAATAGCACTTTTTTTTGAATTCCTGTGTTGGGCCCCTGCATTTAGAGGTGAACAAGAAATCGGTTGTCATATTTCATGGCCAAAGCTAAAAGTGCTCTGGATTTCAAACAGAATATCCCAAAATGAATGCCAACGTTGCTTTTTTTTCCCCTTTCAGGATCCTTTTAATCCTTTTAATTTCCCCTTTTAATCCTTCAGCCTGTAAGGATTAAAATACTTCAGACAAAACTTTTGTTCTGTCATAGTTCTACATCACTCATAGAATTCAGGGGACCTCAAACAATTCTATTTTCCTTTGAAAACTCCTTCATTTCCCAACCCAAACCATTACCTTTTCTTCTTACCAGAGAAAATGGTTAAGAAAAAGTTGGAAAAGCCAGAGAGTACCATACAATCAATGGCACTAGATCATCAGCTAGGACATCTCTAGCTTCTACCGCGAAGGACATTTGGGAATCTTTCTCCCAAGGAAACCTTCTTAAGGTTCCTTACCATCTTAACAGCATTGCTTCAGTGAGCAGATCTGTGTCCTATCTCTTGGAATACTGAGAGGGGAACTTTGAACCTGTTCAAATAATTTACCAACCAATTTATTTTATCAACTGCCTTAATCATTGCTCAAACTCCAATATCGTGTTTCCTTCAAAGAGGTTTATCTAGGCAGACAAGCTTCTCCATGGTCTGTGTGAGTCCATTCCTGTGACCCTCACCTAGCCCTATGAAGATAAAACATGGACTTGTTCTTGGCTGACCTAGTATTCCAAGTTCTTGCTGTCCTATTTATTCTACTTTATTGGAACAAAATGTTAACAGTTCTCCCTGGGTTTTCTGTCACTGTCACAGAACTTGCTGAATAAAGGTCTTTAATGCCTTTGGATAGTTTGCTTAATAATGGCATTAGACAGTAATGAAAAATTTGTCGCTATAGAAGGTACTCTCTTAATTTACATTTATGCCAGGCAATCTGCTTCATGACACCAACATGAGGCCATTTGGTTATGTCAGCTATTTCAGAAATAGACCATTCATCTATATGGAGTAATTGGCTGATGGCTCATCAGATTGTTCAAAATTGGTTGTTTCAGAAAGCCTAAAACATCAATCCTTTTTTTTAAAGATTGCTACAGGCAAACAATAGGGGTTTTTGCTGAAATCAGAATGCATAAAAATAACTTTTGCTCACCAAGCTATAACTTTAGCTGACTGAGAAACAGTTAATATGGCTCTTGTTCCTTTTTTGCCCACCAAAAGTTATTTTGGTGGCCAGTGAGTTCTGCAATCACAACAAGGTATCTTTGAATGCATTCTACATGATGTATTTGTGCAATATTCATGTAACTGTGTTGTTGATTGATAAAAGTTCACAGAGCCTTCCTCTGTGAATTTATCTGCAGTCGGGCAAACTCTTTTGGACATGAGATTTTATCCCTAGCAATAGGCAAAAAAAGGAACATGAGCCATTATTTCTAATAAAAGCATTAATCTTTAGCATCAAAGCTGTCAACCAATAAAACAAAACTTACAATAAATATTCAATAATTACTTTACTTAAAATTGCAAGTCAAAGTACATTTTATTTTTAAATTTGCATAAGGGTAAAATCAAACAGATTATTTTATTATCTGTGGAGAGGCCACAGTTGACTTTGGCCACCGAGAGGCAACCATTCCAGTTGCCCATCAAGCTACTGTGCAAACAATAAATTTAAAAGGACTTGCCTTTTTCATTTTCCCTCTCTCTTCTTTGCGTCTTATGATCCTTTAGACTGCAAGCCTGAAGGCTCTCAAATTACCTTTCAGCTGATTCACTGTTGCATCTTAACTAGCATTTAATTTCTTTTTAAAATGCCCTAAATTATTCAAAAGCCCTCTCTTGCCTGCATTCCTTACTTATTTTACAACATTTTGCAATGTTTGTAAACTGCCCCAAAGAGATTTTTGGTGGTACACCAGGATACTACATAACGACTTTACTAATAAAATAACCAATATTATTATTATCCTAGTAGCAGTCAGTGCCAAAAAACTTGGAAAAGTTGTCAGTGTTGTTATACCTAATACCAATGAGGGAGAGTTGAGTTTAAGAAGTGCTCCAC
Organism: Python bivittatus; assembly: GCF_059951505.1. Taxonomy (NCBI): domain Eukaryota; kingdom Metazoa; phylum Chordata; class Lepidosauria; order Squamata; family Pythonidae; genus Python; species Python bivittatus. The sequence goes on along the minus strand of NW_028277125.1, from coordinate 9,927,924 downwards.
TATATCTGGTGACTTTGGAATGGAGGTGGAATTTGCACCACCAGGAACTTTTATTTACTTATTCCATTCATTCATTCTGCATTGAGGTTTATCCTGACTAAAACTAGCCCAGTTTCGGTCAGCTCCCTCACTTTTATGTAGATTATAATTGCATTTATTTATTTGGTAAACATTAGTGAAAATTAAGCATGCCTAGTTCTTTAATATATGGGCAAATTTGGTTTGGCCCTTTTGCTCAGACAACAGATAGAAAATGCCATTTTAATACCCGCAAAAAGATATTCCCTCTAAATATAAAAGCAAAATTTGGGGGAAAAGTTCTAGCCCAGCAGCTTACTGATACCTGAATTCCTATGAATTAAAAAATATATATATTCTCTAAAAAAACTTTGAATCACCGTAAGATTGCCGAATGGTAAACTGTTTTTCCACAATAGATACAGATTTAACAGTCTGCTGGAAACTAAGCCAAACTTGGTAGATACATTTTAAAGGCACTCATGCAGCAAAGACAGATCTCAGCTCCTGTAGGAACTATTTCGGATTTACACCCTGCAGCTATGTTGGGATGTGCTTCTCAGAATGTATTAGCTGCCATGCTTCCCTGCCCGTTTACTTGAATGAGTGAGGGAGCACCAGCAATGGCTAAGATCAGCTGTGGTTGCTCACTCTCTGCCTCTGAATGGTTTCCGTGAGCAGCCATGGCTCCCTACTGATATACTAATTTGGCTGTACCCCCCCCCGCCAAAAAAAGCCAAATAGGGGCACCATCTGCCATCAGTTACCCTCTCCTTGCTTCTCTTAGGGGGAAGAGGTAAGATTTACAGATGGTGGCACATTTTGGGATCAGCAGTGAACTGTTCTTGGATGTTGGAGTTGCTCACACAAATGAAGCTCCAGGGTTTGAGTAATGACAAGCCCAAAAATAACCTGCATTTTTTCCCCTATCAGGTCTCATTCAATCTGATGAAAGGCATGTTCTTTCTACATTCTTTCAAAGGAGAAAACAAATTTTGTGAAAATCTCCTGGGTGGGGAGTGATGTTCTTGCTATTCTTTTGGTGCAGCATTAGTTCTGAGACAACAGACCATCAAAGGCCTGGTCTGGAGAAGCTGTTTAGCAAATGTGCTGCAGCAACCCAGAACACTAGAAAAAGGAAACAGACTGCCTGTACAACATCTTCCAACAAAATAGATACCCATGCAACTTTATCAAAAAGTGCCTGACCACTCAGCTACAACCAACACAAGCTATGAAAAGGATAACACTGTCATACATCAAAAACATCTCAGAAACAACTAACAGACTATTACAATCACATGGCATCTCCATAGCACACAAACCAACTAAAGCCCTCCAAAACATCTTAAGTAAACCAAAAGTCCCAGTAGCCCAAGAAGAAAAAACAGGAGTCATCTACAACATACAGTGTAAGGACTGTAACAACCACTAATAGGACAGACAGACAGAAGACTAGCAGAGCACATCCATGAACACCAACTAGCAGTCAGAAGACACAATGAAAACTCCTTAATCTCACAACACATGGACAGACTCAACCATAGTTTCAACTGGGAAACTGTCAGCGTCCTAGACCAAGCCAAATCCAAGAATGCTAGGGAATTCCTGGAAATTTGGCATTCAGACAAATCAGCCATAAACAGACACATAGAAATAAACCACATTTACACACCATTCAAAAGAGACAATAAGAAAACTAAGAAGGAAACAAAAAGACCAGAACACATCCTCTCCAGTAGCCAACATCCAGATTAACACCAGCAAAAAAGCTAGCAGAAAATGATACCCCAGTCAAGGAACTACCAAGGAGAAAACCACACCTCAACCAACACTGGCAGGGCAAGCTACTGCATATAAGCTCTTCCATTCTTTCCATCATCTCCTGATGCTTCTAAAAGAGAGGAAGGTACTACTGTTATTAAGACAATTTCAAAAGGCTTTATGGAATCTCTGTATTTCTGCTATTACAGTTTGCAAACAGTACATCAAAATCCAAAGTAATTTTTTCTACAGTTGCTTGGATCTAAGACATTGTTTACCCTGTACCCTTCAAAGCAAAATTTGATTTAGAAATGAGCTTGTGCAATTTTGTACACTTATCTCTTTGAAGCAAGGGTTTTTAGTGACGTCATTACAATATCCAGTAAACAATATTCACCCTTTTCTTTTCCTGCTGTCGAAAGTAAGGAGATTGTTCCAAGTCCATCCATTTTTCAATTTTTCATTTTCATCAGTACCAAACTCATCCTTGTTGTAAAAAGTAAATTAATAAATGTTGGATTTCTGATAACTGTTTGCATTAGAGTATCCATCCTGGTATTTCCAGTTTATTTCTGACTGTTGATCTATCACCAGTAATAAAGAAGAAGGGCGCTATTCAGAGTTCCATAGCATTGAAAATGATTAAGAGCAGATTATGACAGAGTAGTCTATACTGTACTGAATTACTGCAAGAATGGACAGGTTTAAAGAACCATTACATGTAGTCCTCAATTTATGACCATGGGTTCAGCGACCATTCAAGGTTATGAATGCGCTGAAAAAAAGTGACTTACGACAGGTGCCCGAAGTCATGGCTGTTGCAGTGCCCCCACCATCACGAGATCAAAATTGGTAGCCTGCCCTCACTTATGACCGCAGGGGCGCTTCATCTCCCCCCACCCACCTATCTCCCACCCATCTATGCCCTTTTGCCCATTGGCCACCCTGTGCTCCATAGCCCCAGCTGACCTTCACTGTCTTCTTGCTCCTGCTACTGATGAGGTGTGCAAAAACACAAAAAAGCAAAGGAGTTTTTTAGTGTGCTACTGCCCAGGGGCTGCTTTTGGTAGCTGCTACTGCTGCTGCTGCTGCTTCTCCTTCTCCTTCTCCTCCTTCTCCCCTCCCCTCCCCTCCCCTCCCCTCCCCCTCCCCTTCTTCTTCTTCTTCTCCTCTTTCTCTTTCTCTTTCTCTTTCTCTTTCTCTTTCTCCTTCTCCCCTCCCCCTCCCCCTCCCCCTCCCCCTTCTTCTTCTTCTTCTTCTTCTTCTTCTTCTTCTTCTTCTCCTCCACAGTGTGAAGCAAAAGCCCAGCCCAGCCTCACCCAGGAGCTTTTTGCAAATGAGCTTTTTGACATGCTGGGGCTCTGGGCCTGCTTTTGGTTTTTTTTTTTTCACAGCTGAAGCCCAGCCCGACCTGGCCCAGCAGCCAAGCCAGGCACACCTCATCAGCAGCGGGAGCAAGAGGACAGTAAAGGTCAGTTGGGGTGGCAGAGCGCAGGGCAGCAGGGGTCTCAGAGTGCAGGGTGGTGAGGGAGACTGCAATTGGGACCGGGGTGGCTGCGGCTTCCCGGGGTGTGGCAAGCAGCTCCAGAACTGCGCAGTTCTGGGGCTGCTTGCTGCCCTGCAAGGCAGGGTGGAGGGCAGCCAGAAGGGCAGACATGGGGGGGAGATAGGCAGGTGGGGGGAGTTGGAGGCAGTCCCTTACCTTACCGAGGCTCGGCACTGGGAGGGACCAAACCTGGAATGGCTTGGATTGGGGTAGGTACTCACTTAACAACCCACGATTCTTGATAACAACCACAATTGAGACTGCCGGGATTGTGGTTGTCAAGCGATGCGATCCTGTGACATCTTGCTTTATGACCATGTCACTTAGCAATGGAAATTCCAGTCCCAATTATAGCTGTAAGTTGAGGACTACCTGTACTGGGAAGTGTGAGACTGAATGAAGCTACTGAGCTTCCCTCCAAGAACCTTTGCAGCATGACAGCTTTATCAACATGGTTCCTGCCCATGAAAATCCTCCAGGAAAAAAATAAAAGTCTCAGGAAGCCTCCATGGACATAACTCCAATGCTACACTGTTTCTACATGGTGTTTAGGACAGTGATGGGCAAGATAGAAGTAACAGAGAATTAATTATATGGATTACTACTTCCTCATGTTTTTGGTTTTGTTACCATCAACAACCACAACAACATGCCATCAAGGTACAAGGTGCTTTTAAGAGTAAAACAGAAGAGGTCCCTGCCCGAAGCAGCTTCCAATCTACATTTCAACATAAGATGGACAGTGGGGAGAATCAGTAAATGTGGGACTCAAACACACTTGGTTGCACTTGGTTTATTATTGATTTGATTGATTTATATCCCAACTTTCTTCTAGGAACTCAAGGTAGCTTACAAGGGGATCTACAACTACAACAACTCTGTGAGATAGGTTGGGCTAAGAGAGAATGATTGACCCAAAATCACCTAGTGAGCTTCCATAAGTGACGGTGGACTTGAACTTGGGTCTCTGCCGCTAGTCGAATACTTTAATCACTGTGTCAGACTGGCTCTTATTAATGTCTGAGTGATTCTGCCAGCATCTGCTAGCATAGCTCTATCCAGATAGGTTGGGATTCTAGTTCTTGGAATTCTTAGCTGATCTGAGAAGGTTACAGTAGAGAACTGGACTTGTTCCAAAGCTTCATGATGATTACACTATGCCATTCCAATATTTAGGCTCAAAAGTCAGCTCTTCTATTTCGAATAAGTAAACTGTTCTCAGTTCATTTAAGGAACCAAGATCCAGTATAATTTCTCCTTCTTCTTTTTACGAAGTTGTTTTGTTTTATGGCTTAAGCCACTTTGAGCAATTTCAAAGGCGAGGCACAATAGTCAATCAACAGGCATTTCAAAATTGTCTGAAGCCTCCCAGAAGGATCTCCACTGCTGTTCTCCTACCTACATAGTAATCTACATTTGGCGCACTAAGAAACTGCAGTATGAATCAGGAAGTTTTGATTTCAAATGTTAGAGAACTGCAGTAAACTCACCAAAAGCCTTCAGGCAAGTTCCTGCTTTCAATACAGCATCTTTCCATCTATCGGCAATTATAGAATTATTATAGAAAGCACGTTGTCTATATTATTTAATAATCCTTAATAATGACGAGGTGCTTTGAGTGTTCCAAAATTTTATTTCAGTTAAAAGATACTGGAAAGATACCTGCACAGAGATACTGGAAAACTTCTACTTCTTCTCTAAGGGCAAAGCAAAAAGGCCACCAGGACTTTCCATCTACTTGGAAAGCTTAGTTATTATAAAGAAATGAAGCAGCACTATAAGGTCCAACAAGACATGTTTAAAGAAACGAAAGCAGAAAATTTGCAACTTAGTAAGGGGCAAAGGTGATGGGCACAAATATATTTTGGTAGAGAAATTAGATGCAAAAGCATGGAACCAGAGTAAAATATCTAGTGACACTTCCGAGATACCTTTTGACAAACTCAGTCCCAATCCCACTCAGCTTCAAGAGAAGGAAGACAAGGGATGGCTTTGAGATCTCATTTGGAAAGTGCCTTTGGAAGACTTCTTCTCTTTGGAAATCTGATGTAAAAGCAAACACTTTGCTCTTATCCCTCTATTTGCAAATCCACATAACAAAAAGTCTTGAGTCTCCAGTTATCCCTCTTTTCAAAAGAAAGAGAATCCATGGGAGCTCTGCCAGAACCTCTTTCTTACCGATTTATTAACTGTAAGGCTGCCCAACTCCTATCACAACTTTGGGTGCCGTACAATATTAATCAATTTAAATAAGGTAAGATAAAACAAGATGAAACCAAACGTCCAGAGAAAAACAATGGAATCTCTAACAAAGCTGGCTGGGGAATTCTGGGAGTTCCACATACAGTACCTTAAAGTTGCCAAGGTTGAGAAACACTGACATAAGGGATCTAAGAAGTTTAGCTCAAGGCCTGGGGGAAGAGCCAGGTTTTAAAAGCTTATTCAAATAAGGCCAGAATGGCGGCCATCTGAATCTCTGGCAGGAATGTGCTGCAGAGGACAAGCTCCGGGGCAGAGAAGGGTCTGGAAAGAGAGGTGCGCCCAGCTGCACTTTGCCAAATCACATGGAGCAACAAAGTGTTTCTTTCTGTAGATTACTGAAGACCACAAGCCAGCAAGTTTCTGTCATTCCTTTTATTAAAGTAAGACATTGAGGATGGATAGCAAGGAGACAAAGGAGAAAAAAAAATTGGGGAGAGTCCTTGTCATGGAAAGAGATTTTTCTTTGAATAGGAAAAAAAACAGGGACAACAGAAATAACTTCCTACCGCATTCTCAAACCAAAACAATCCTTTAGGGTTCCTATATATATCCTTGAATACCATAATATTCAAGAGAGGAATATTCCTTTAGAGAGGAAGATACAGAAGTTGGATGGAAAGTATTCTTTTGAGCTGCCCCCATTACAGTTGTCTTCTTAAAAACTGGTCCGGGGACTGCAGTCCCAATACATCTGAAAGGTGCTAGATGGGGGTGAGTGTTTTATAAAATGGGGCAGACATAGAAGAAAATTTAATTTAGGCAGACAAGGGAACAGCTAACCTACCATTCCCCACACTGACACACACAACCTGGCAAACTGCACAATTCCATCTACTCAGCTTTCAAAGCAGGTATTTAAATAGCCATGCTGTGTCCCAGAAAATGAACTGGAAGATTTTCTTTTATCTCCTGGTTTATTATTGGCTAGCAGAGGGAAACATTCATTCAGTTGAAAAGACCGGTATTAACAATTTCTCTAAGGGTCAAGTCAATTTCAGCTTCTCTCCCAGCTCAGAGGCATTAAATAGCATCTGGAGCTTCTGGACAGATCCAGTTAGTTAGCCAGTTATAACAAATCAGTTATATTTAGATTTTAAAGTGAAGCCCTGAAGATGTGTCACGATCAGCAAAAGTTAAGCCCAAGGGCTGAGTTCCATGACTTGTAAAAACATGCTTATATTCCAAAGGTCTTTAATAATGGCTTGCATTACCATCAACAGCAGCATTCAAACATTGTGTTTCTGATCCAGAGATTAAGGGCAAGTCACAGATCATGACTTTTCTCTTTTTTCAGTTCCCTGCCACTCATGTACACATCTTAATTTCTTGCTTCCATCTTAATTTGCCATGAAAACCAAACTCAGAAATTATTATTCTTGGGACTGGAAATATATTTGATCTGTGGTTTGGATGTAAAAGCCTCTGAGCAAATCAGGAGATCATTTGTTAAACCACATGCAACAGAGAAGGGTGAGAAGGAATTACAAGCATTCAGCTTATTTCTAAGATTCTATAACACTATTTGGAGGATCCAAAATATGAAATCTGAATCCAGATCCAGAGTATATCTGAATGTCGAGAGTAGATAGCTACATATTTTATTTAGACTGTTGGTCAGGAGCAAAAAGGAAGAATAAAGAGAGAAAATGAAAATAGCAGATAGAACAAAGTTCATCTGACATTATCAATATCTAGGTAACTGCTCTACAAATTGAACAGACTCTAATCACACATTTTCACAGTTTTCTAACTAAAAGGGGGATAATACCTCTAGGCATGCATCTCTATAGGAATGCAGCTTATGTTCAAATGCTACTACGTTGAAAGAGGTCTTATTGAAGCAAATATAGTATTTCCAATATTAATAATTTAGATATAAGGCTTTAACAAAAGGCACATAAATACATACAAAAGGCTCCAATGTCCAACACAGGAAAGGGTCAGGTTGGAGAAGGCTGATCCAACACAGAGCTCCAAAATATGATAGCTTAAATCTTAAAACACATTGACATAAAATCCCCCTGGCTGGCTAGGGAATTCTGGGAGTTGAAGTCCACACATCTTAAAGTTGCCAAGGTTGAGGAAGACTGCTTTAGAGGACTAAACATTGCTCTGAAAAATCAGTTGTGGGTCTTTTAAACTGCCTGGATTATATGGAATATTTCGATTCCTCCTCCTCTTCTAGCAGTCCTTTAGGCCATATTCCCTAAGTCATTGGCTAGATTGGCACAACATGCTTAAATAAATAAATAAATATTAACCAAGATCAACATATTGTGCAAATGTAGCCACTGGATCTTGAACTGGCCTAGTTACATGGATTGTATGAATCCAGAAGCCCATCTTATTCTTTAAAAAGTATTTGGAGGACTGCAGGGGAAAGGAGGGAAGGGGAAACTCTTTAGTTATGATTTTTAAAATCACATTAAGATCAAGGTATTGCTTGGAGGAAATCCCATCCGTTTCAGTAGCAGCACTTGGGTAATATGTTTAGTACCCAATATGAAAAAGTATGTTACAGCTGCAACAATGATTAGCTCAAACTGTTTTGTATGAGCGGACCAATCATTAATAAAACAAGTTGAAATTTTTCACAACTGTAACTCTACTTTGTTTTAGCAGTCATGAGCATATCTGTAATTTTCTTGTTTAGGTATATTTATCAATCTGAAAGGCCTCTACAGGAAATGTGATTTCTTTGTTCTTCTGTGGATTATTGGGTTTAGTTTATTTTTTTACTAGCAGCATTTTCATCCTCCCCTTCCTTCTTTTAGGGCTTCAGAACAATATATAAACGCGTAAATGATTCTGTAGTAGGCAACAGGCACTATACGGACCCCACCCTTTTTGTGGTCTTCTGAGCCCTTTCTATGAAGGCTAAAAACTGATGAGTCTTTTGCCAAGTTCAGGTGAGAAATACTGGGGGGAGGGGGGCACAAGAGCATCAAAAAGTCAAGAAGATGGCAGGGACATTTTATCATGCATGGTGGACTTGTGAAAAAGCGAAAAGATACTGGACACAAATACATATGGTGATGCAGAGAGTTTTAAAAATGAACATTCAGATGAAACCAGAACTTTTCTTGTTAGGATTTATGGACACTCAACTAGAAAAGACTCATGGACAACTGGTTTCATATATGGTACGTGCAGCGAGGCTATTATATGCACAAAGCTGGAACACCACAGAAACACCAATAATGGAGGAACAGATTGTGAAGAAGGCTGAGTTTGCAGAAATGGCTAAACTAACTTGTTTGATTAAAGAGTGAACTACGACTTCTTTTATAAAAGACTGGAAACCCTTTATAGACTTTTTCCTGAAAATGAATAAAAACGAACTGCTGATTTTGGGATTCATTGATTTAAAAAGTTTGTTTATGGGAAGAAGGGAACTATGATATGCAATATGAGAGAGCGGAGATGGTAATTGCTATGTCTGTAACTGCTGCAAAGAAGATCGGAAGTTGCTTCTTTAGATACCTTTCTTTTTCTTGCTTTTTTATTAATCTTCACTTTTTATTTTACCCTTTTATAATCTCATTCTTTCTCTATTTCTTCTTCTATGTTTCTGTAGTTTTTAAAAATCTTTGTAAAATCTTACTTTAATAAAAATTATTTTTAAAAAATTAAGACGATGCCTACAACTATGCCATTGAAAGCCCACCCCTTTTTATGTGCATCGCATAACATTTTTGACACACACACCCCTTGCAGACACAGGTGGAAACAACAAACTCTCAAAATCCCCACAAAAATCCAACCCCTTCCTATATGATGCGACCCCATCCACTTTGGGGCCCTCAGCACTCCCAAAATTGGTAAGGGTGGCCTTTGGTCTACTAAACTCACCAAGGAACACAGAGGCATCTGCAGAGCAGAGGTAAAAAGAGTCAAACTGGCAGTCACAACCACCTGGTCATGGCCACCAACTTGACTTTTTTGAGCACTACATCCCTGCCCCCCCCCCCACCAGCAGCAGAAATATGAGATCCAAATATTATGCGTTTTCAGACTTGACATTTATTTAAATGTGTGTGTGTGTGTGTATACATTGATAAATTACCAATGCACAAGACAATTCACAAGATCTCTGAACACCAGGCTTGTGAGGCTGGAAGTTCATCTATGGGAATGATGTGTAGAAAAGGGAGTTATTTAACTCCCAAACTACTTGCCCCTACAAAAGACAAGTGAGCAAATGGGAGGAAACTCTTTTGCTAAATGATAGAAAGAAGTTGGGCATACCTCCCCTTAAGTACACAATTTCCAAAGGGTCATTTGGGTTACTAAAATCAAAATGAAGAAGGAACATAACTACCTGGGCTTCTTTTTCAGAGGAAATGATCTAGTTTGGACAATCATCTCACCCTAACAATCTATTCACAAATACTTTAAGTATGCGCACAAGTCAGAATTGTTCTAATTAGATGTAATATACCTTTTCATTCACACCAAGAAATGACAGATACCACTATGAAGAAAGCCATGCTAAAAACCAGCTTCATGCCAGGGGTAAAGATCTTGGCTAATTCCAAAACTGGTAACCATGGTTTCCTGGGTGAAGTGGAAAACTATGACTAACTGGACACTTCTGGACTCATCCAAACATTCCGTGGCGATTCATGTATGAGCAAAAGGCAGGGTCGTACCTAGCTCTACTGAGAAAAAGCTTCTCCAAAACAGCTCTCTACAGCAGTCAATTGTTGAACCAAGGTTTCTGCAGTGACCTCATAACCTCAAACCAGTCTTTTATGCCAATTCTCTACGAATCCAGTTATGTATTATCTGATCCCCAGATTTTTTTAAAATAACACTTAAAAACATTCTCCCAGGAAAGCAGAACAAACTGTCAAGGCAGAGACACAGGTAGGAAAGGTGTTTAACTCTTTCCTTCCATGCTGTTTTGCTCATCCAAATCCCCCATGTCCACACTGAAGCTGCTGACATCTGACAGACTGGGACTAAAATTGGTCTGAGATTAGGATGGCCTCTACACTCCTGGTCTCTCTAAAGATTTGAACACCAGGTAGGTAGGTAGATAAGTAGGTAGGTAGAAGCAGCTTGTGAAAGTTTATGATTACCTGAAACGAATGGGATTCTGCTGCCATTTTCAAGATTGAAAGAAAGATATGATTATTTGTTAGATTTATATCCCACCAGGAGGATCTCAGGGGAAGCAAGGTGAGGGAGGCAGAATGGTGAAAACAGCATTGTGCTATCATAATGCTAGGCTCTTTTGTATGCCCTGTACATTTTGATGAAAGCAGAGATATCCCTGGAGCTCAAGGTGGCGTACATAGTGCTCCATCCTCCAATTTTCCCCTCCCCACAATAACAACCCTGTGAGATAGGCTGGACTGAGAGAGAGGGACTGGCCCAAAGTCACCCACTGACATCCCATGGCTGAGGGGGGACTAACACCTAGGGGACTAACACCTTTGTCTCCCCTGTGCCAATCCAACACCATAACCACTACACCATGGATCCACTCTCAGATCTCTCAGACCATGCACACTTTGAAAACCCTGAACATCCCTAAACATCTGGCAACAACATCTGATTTATTTCAAAGTTTTGGTTCTTATGGGAGATACCAACTGTCCTTTTTTTTCCAAATCAGAACACTTTTCAATTAGGATTAGAAGGGACCATTTAAGCAAAGGAATCCTTTTTCTGCTCAGGGTGGCAGGCATCCAAATTAAAACATCTCTTCCAGATGGCTACCCAGTTTCTTGAATTTATCTAGTTAACGGGATCCCATAAGCTCCCAGATCACTGGTTTCACTGATTTCTACTGCGAAGTTTTCCCTAACATTCAGCCAGAATCTGTCTGCTTATAACTTAAGACCATTATTCTGTATCCTGAATTCTTGATGTTAAATAAATAATTCTAGACTTCTTTTGCCTGAATCTCTTTCAGACAGTTGAAGAAATTATCATATCCCTTCTCTTTTCAAGGTTAAACATATCCAGCTATCTCAGTCTCCCATTTGTCTGAAGGCTTCTTAAAGTCTGCTATCCAGAAGTGATAGAACTCAAGACAGGGATCTGATGGAAGGAAATAAAAGGAAATGAAATAGTTCAGTGGTAAACATGCTTACTTGGCAGTGTCCCACTGTGTTCAATAAAGCATATTCTCACACATATGTTCACAGGATTGCAGCCTGAATATTTTTAGGTGGGGTGATTGTCCTCAAAGACCTGAAAGTCTGGGAGCCACTTCATAATAAAACTGTCTAGATCATCTGTGAATTCCCTTATGAGAATTCTACTTAAAACAGCCTGCAGCATTCATTCACAGAAGAACCTGAAAACAAATACTATCAGAGACAGAAAGAGAAAAAATAGGGACAGAGTTTTCTAAAATGATTTTGTCTGACTGACCAACAGAGCTACAACTATAGAGAAGCAGCGAACCAGTTATAACTTTTCTGTACCTAAAATTACATCTATTCACTTTATTTGAGCATTTCCACACCATCCCTAAGTATCTTAAATCCTATGCAAAACAGCTCTAGAAGGCAAATTTTCTTCCTAATATTTAAATAATCCAAAGTAACTTTTAATTTTATCTCTCTACACTATTAATTAGATTTACACTATTATTTTAAAGAGGAGACAAATTTGGAATCCAGCAAACTATTTCTAGACCATATGGAAGGTTGCTGCTTTTCCAAAACTCTGTGATTTGGCTGAGAGGTTTTTTCCTGAAAGAATGAAAGTGAGCTTTGAATCGTTTCAATCTTTTTGTTATAAGGTGTTTCTTCCCATTACCTTTTCCAATTTGTTAATATCCTACCTAAACCATGAGCTAGTTAGGATGAACTTTACTGGAAAAAAAGGAAGGAAAAAAAAGGAAGAATGGGAAAAGATTCAGAGTTGCCCCATCTGCAATTATCTGAAGTTGGGTCAGAATCAGAGACCAGTCAACTGGCCAAAACAACAAATGCTAAAAACAGAAAATGTGTATCTAGCCAGTGAAGAAAACTGGGCCAAAAAGAAAAAGAGAGTTCAGGAAGTCTTTGCCCATTTCTAATGAAACATAATAGAAGTTTTTGAAAGTTTGTGAAATCAAATTGTCAGGTAAATATATTACCATTAGATTAATGAAACATAACCCAAAACAAAGACACTGTTATAAGAATAAATAGCACTATATAAATCAGCCATTTTAAAAATGATGATTGAAAAAAGTTCTGGTGTTTTATTCCTAGGTTTTTTTTACATGTTGTATTTGGACAACAATCAGAAAAATACTTTCAGTTGTGATCCTTCACATACTTGCTTGGAATGAAAATATACAAATTTCTCCACAAATTTCCAAGCACATGTACTAAACATCACTTTTCACAAGCCTGACAGAATGCATAGTATATATTTATAAAAACTAGCAGTGGGCATTTTGAATCCAGCAAAGTATTTCAAGTCTTTTAAATCCTTTACCTCTCTAGAGATTAAATAAATGTCTCAGAGATCTGGACTGCTTAAGATTTAAAACAGCTGATATTGCATTCCCCCCTTTTTGCCCATGACAGACAATTTCCAGGTCTGCCTACCAAATGCAAATCTTTGAAAGGAAAAAATAAGCAAGCTGTATATTTCTCATAATGAAATGGATAGACATAGTAATATGAATTTTAAAAAACACCCCAGTTAGTTATAGATTGTATTTAGACTCCAGCAGAATACATAGTATGCCAATAAAAATCTTATAAATAAATCAGAGAAAGAAAACATACTGAACCCAATTTGTAACTCCAGTTGCGATGCTGGAGTGGTTCCTGCTGAAATCAACAAAGAAAAATTAGTTTGTCACCTGATCTTGTGCACTGAGATTACCTGAGCTAATTCCATACAAGCCTGTGCAGAATTTTGGCGTTCAGATCTTAACATGGTACTTAACTTTCAGGGATCATTCAGTTTGTAACAGGACTTCCAACGACAGAGTTTATGCTAACAGGAGGGAACATTTAACCTGTCTGGGGTTAACATTTATTTATTCTCTTTTGTTATAATTGTTTTCTGATTTACTTATTACAGACCTTCTCTTCACCTCTAGATATTGCTGAGATACAAAGTTAGGGACGCCAAACAGTGACCTAAGAGGAGTTTGAAAAGCATCTGGTTTTAGAAAGCAAAACTGCTGAGTCAGATGCTCATTTAACTTTACTCGTCATGTTATATATGCACCTCTGCAGTTGACACTGACGCCTGTAAGGGTTGATCGACAGCCCTGGAATCACCCAAAACCACAGAAAACCAAAAGATGGGGATATTTTCTCCAATTCCAGGGATTTCTCTATAAAAGCACTTTTGCTATTCACACATGTTAGATCCCAATCAGCACTCACACTATATTAGATGATAGAAGTATTTTCTGTTCTAGGAGAAAGAGGGAGAAATTGGAGGTAGGGAATCAGATTCTGTGGCATGTGAAAAAAAGAACCGCAGAGATGCCATCGGTCCACAATGTGAGCGCTTCCTCCCAAATAACACCGGTTTTCTTTAAAGGAGAAGGACCACGTGAGGAGAGAATAGAGAGAGTCAAGGTTAAATTCATCATTCCACCATGTACCCAGAAAAAGAAGCATCAAAGCCATACTCGGATCAATAGGAGCAGGAGGCTACATCCATAAATGCAGAAGAGATGTGTTTAAAATTCTAAACCTTACAAAAATGCTTGGATTTTGGGATTTTGGAAAGCCAGGCCAGGGATGAAGAAGGAGAAGGACTTGGTAATGACCGAGAGAAGGCACTCATAACAATTCCTGGTGGTGGATACCAGATGCATTTTTTTTTTTTTTTTTGGAGGAATCTCACACAACATCTCCTTGGCCATAAAAAGGTAAAGAAAAGGCTCCCAAAGAGGGCAGAAAAAGCTCGCCGTGGAGGAGAGAGTTTTGGGGAGAGATCTCCAGCAGATCTTTCAGAGCAGCGAAAAAAAGAACCCTCTTATTGCCTGTCCTTCAGTTGACACACATGGCATTTCAAGACCTCTCATCCATGGGGCTGATCTTCGATTCCCACATGCCTCCCCTCACCTGGGGGGAACCAACCTGTTGGAAAGGTCAAACCCTGGGCCAGGCTCGAGCGTCAAAGTTCCTTCTGAAGTCCCCAGCCCTGAGAGAGGCTCTTGCACCCATCCACCTGTGGGGGCAGGCAAAGACCCATCTCCCCCACCCCATTAAGGGTCCCAGCCCCACCCTGGAGAAACTTGATTGCGCCGCACCCTGCAAAGGCAGCTCGGGGCTGCGACTTACCTGCATATGGCCCTGATACATTCTCGCTCTCCCTGATTCAAACTCCCCTGAGGCTGACAGGTGGTGGGCCGGCTGAGGGGCCGGGAGAAAGGCTGTTTGTCCCCTACTTGGCAGCGGCAGGTGCAGGGAAATTCAGGCAAGGCAAAAGAGTCCTGTCTTTGTGAGTTGAGCTGGAAAACCTTGCCGCCTCTGTGGCTCAGGGGTGACCTCCTCGTCTTCCCGCTTCAGGCTGTTGACGGGGATCTCGCCTGATGAGGCTGCCCGGTCCTCCCCAGAGTGCGCCCAGGGAATCGGGCACCGAGGCAAAAAAAAACAGAGCGAGAAAGAAAGGAAGAAGAAGAGAGAGGGAGAAAGAAAGAAAGAAAAAAAGAAAGAAAGAAAAGCAAGGCGGGAGAAAAGCTTGAAGGTGGTTTAAGGTTATGCTTGTTATGTATAGTATTTGCCAGGCCAAAAGAAAAAAAAAGAAGAAGAAAAAGAAAAAAAAAGCGAGGAAGGACGGCGAGCGAACTCCGCTGCCGGCGCTGCCTTTAGAACTCTGGCTCTCTCCTTTTCAGGCGAACTCTTTTGGCTTTCCTCCTCGGCCCCTTCATTTCGCTTCCTCTCCTCAGCGACCCCTCCTCCTCCTCCTCCTCCTCCCTCCGCTCGCTGCCGCTGGACCGAGATGGAGGCGGCCTCCCTCCCGCTTTCCCCCTCCCTCCGCCAAGAGCGGAGCGCGCGCCATCCGGGGACCGCTCGGGAGACCGGCGCGCGCTCGGTCCTGCCTGACTGCAGAGCGCGAAGCGGGCATCTGCTTGGCTGCTTCTGCCTCTCGCGCTCCCCAGCCTGCAGGGCAGGCGCCTCCGTTCCTGCGGGGACGAGAATTTCGGGAACGCCCGCCTGCTTCGTCGAGCCTGCCGCCGGGGCGGGGGAGAAGACATGAGGGAAGGAAGGAACGAGCCTGTTCCTGCCAGAAGCTGACATTGAAACCTGCCGCTTCGGATACCTGCGGAGGGCACGACGCGCGGCCAGAAACGGACGCACGAAGCACGGAGGCCGCCCCCTTTAGTTTGCAGACGTTAGGCAGTTAAGAGTTGACTGCCTCTGGGCATGGGCAGAGTTTCTGCTTCTTCCCAAGAGCCCCTGAATAGTGAATGGTGCCTTTTCAGGAATTGCTTCCTTCCCTGTCTAAAGTGCGTGCTAGAGAAGGATCTTCCTCTGTGCTTCCCCTTCAAATGGAGCATTTCAAGTTCCCCAGATGGCTCCTTGTTGCTTGAAAAGTGTCTGGAATCACTGCTGGGGGTCTTGATCCAGAAGGCTTATTTTGTTATTTAGAGGCTGGAAGGCCCGTATAGGTTGGGTGCCTTCATTCAACACACTTAACCTGATTACTGAATGTAGAGGGCAGAGGGAATGGCCTTGAAGGACAGGAGGAAGAGCTGCTACCAAGGCAACAGTCAGATAAGAGGGGGGTGAGCCCAAACCAAGAAAATAACAAGAAAATATCTCAGACAAGCCCCTCCCTAGTTCACATGAAGATAAAGTGAGGGGGGAGGAGCACATTCAGACTTGCAAGATTCTTGCTGTTAGAAGAAAAGTAGTTGTGCCCAATATGGCACTGGTTTCTCAGTTTCTTCCAGGAACTTTACTATAGCCCTCCAAAACATCTTAAGTAAACCAAAAGACCCAGTAGCCCAAGGAGAAAAAACAAGAGTCATCTACAACATACAGTGTAAGGACTCTAACAGCCACTATGTAGGACAGACAGGCAGAAGGCTAGCAGAGCACATCCATAAACACCAGCTAGCAGTCAGAAGACACAATGAAAACTTCTTAATCTCACAACACATGGACAGACTCAACCATAGTTCCAACTGGGAAACTGGGAGCATCCTAGACCAAGCTAAATCCAAAAACGCTAGGGAATTCCTGGAAATTTAGCATTCAGACAAACCAGCCATCAATAGACACATAGAGATAAACCACATTTACACACCATTCAAAAGAAGCAGTAAAAAAGAAGGAAGGAAACAAAAAAGATCAGAACATATTCTCTCCAGCAGCCTACACCCAGATAATCAGGGATTAGCACCAGACAAACAGTCAAGCAGAAAATAATACCCTAATCAAGGAAGTACCAAGGAGAAAACCACACCCCACCAACACTGGCAGGGCAACCTACGTATATGAACAGGGAGAAAACCATACACTCACTAGCCCTGATGACGTTAGCTAGTCAGGTAATGAATCGTCTGCAAGAAAACAACCAACCTCAGAGAGTACCAAGGACTCCACAGTTCAACCCTCAGCTACATACATTGGAAGTTTAATACTCTCTGTACCTGCAGCCACATATCCTGGCATTATGGTTTGTGGACACAGCCTGTATTTCCAAATGCATCGTGGAAAATGATGCTGCCGTTTCTCTGATCTTGCCTTGCATCTCCAAGATTCCAGGTTCTGTGGGAATCTTTCTGTCAGGCAAGGGGATTATCTAGCTTGGTTTGATTGAGGACCAGTTGTATTTTCCGCCCCAGAATGGGGCACCTCTCTGCTCAGCCATCAGAGGGATATCATGGAGAGCAAGCTTGGAAAGTTGAAGGCGAAGCAGCACAGCTCCATCAAAATAATAAGCCTACAATTGTGGGAAAACCAGAAGGAAGGTGATGGTATCTCAGTACCTGTTCTGCATTCTGAACAGAGTTAGTTCTGGCTGGGGAATTCTGGGGGTTGAAGTCCACTGATATAAACCAAGGGGGTAGCTGATAAGTGAAAGCTTTCTGCTAGAGCATCTCCCAGAGCATTGCTGTCAATCCAATAGACGACATTGCCATGGACAAATAATCTAACCCATCTTTCCCCAACCTCATCCTCTCCAGATGGGTTAGTAACAAAACTCCCAGAATTCTCTGCAAGTTGGCTAATGACTGGGAATTCTGGGAATGGCATTCTCACGCAGCTGAGGGGCATCCATTTTGGGGAAACCCTGACTGCTAGCTCCTTTATCTGTCCTACTGGCTCTATTCACACAATAGGCTTCATCTGGTTATTGAATTACAGTAACTTGTGGGAGGGGGATATGGGAAATCCAGCGTGCATTAGTATTACTTCAGATTATCAGGCCCTCGTGGCATTTACAGGGTACACATTCACTCATCCCAGAAATACAGAACCTGTGTCATGCACAGTGCCAGACTTTCCTCCAGCTTCTCTCTCTCAGCTGAAGAAAAAAAAAAATCCAGGAAAAAGAGCCAGGTGCATGCTGTGCGGGAAGATGAACAGCCAAATGTTGCAAGTGGAGTTACTAGATCCTGTAATAGTATTGGGTGAATCTGATATTTTCTTTATTTATTTTGCAAAATGTCTATACTATCTTGTCAGAACTACTCTGGACAGTGTATAGGCTAAATATTAAGACATAAAACATCCATCTTTTAAAAATCAATTCCTTAGTTACAAAGACAACACACCAACCTTCCCAGCCTGAAAACAACATCACAACACAGCCAACAAAGACCACCCAATCGTTACTGGATTGAAGCATCTTAAAAAGAAATGCCTCCTGGATTGAGGGAGTGGTCCAAAGTTTACAGTACATCTTCTTTTGTGCTTCTTTTATGCTTGAGGTAACCAAGATAGAGAAAACATAATGACAAAATGTAATCAACTCTCACAAGTCTACAATAATACTTAGCTTCTTAATTCCAGTCATCATCATCATCATCGTCTTCATCACAACAATAAAAAAAGAAATTACCATAAGATCAATAAAACATAAAAGAGGGCAAGTGCGATGAAGTGCGGGGACTCACTCTCCCTCATCAAAGGCCTGGGTGAAGACCCAGGTCTTCACGGCTCTTCTAAACAAGAGCAGAGTGGGGAGTCTCCAGATGTTGGGGGGAAACCTCATTCCAGAGGGCAGGTATTGCTATAGAGACGGTGCACTTCCAGGGTCCTGAGAGATCACATTGTTTAATTGAAGGAACTCGGAGTGCACCAACACTGCAGGATCGAATCACCTAGGCAGATGTTATGGGAGGCAGGCAGTCCCTCAAGTTATGGTTATGCCCTATGCTGTGTAGGGCTTTATAGGTAAGAACTGGCACCTTGGATGGCACCGGCAACCAGTGCAGCTCACAAAGCAGAAGTGTTACGTGGACATATTGAGGCATGCCCATTACTACTTGTGCCACCGCCTTCTGAACCAATTGAAGCTTCTAGGTGGTCTTCAAGGGCATCCCCATGTAGAGCACATTGCAGTAGTCAAGCAGCAAGGTGATTAGGGCATGAGTGACTGTCTGAAGAGTCCCCTGATTAGTAAAGGGCACAACTGTCACGCCAGATGGACTTGTGCAAGGGCCTTCCTGGCCACAATTGACAGCTGTTCTTCAAGCAGGAGCTGTGAGTCCAGGAAGACCCCCAGATTGCATACTAACCTTACATACAGATACAAACAATAGATGCACACATACTCTAGTCTAAAACTCTTAGAATTCTGTGTTCATCTGATCTAGATTCTGTTTTCTACATGACGCAAACAACACTGTCAAGGAAAGCTGAACTAACCCCTGTATTTTGTAGATTTTATATGCAAATTAAGTGCCTAGGCATGATTTAATTTTTCTTATTTAGCCTACAGTACAATCCAAAATTGAGCATGCATACTTGGAAGTAAAATTCCACTAAGGGGGTCATGGAGTTGGAAGAATTGGGAGGCATCTAGTCAAACCCTCTGCTCAATACAGGATCTGCAATGCAGGATTCAAATAAAGCATCCTTGATAAATGGCCAGCTGATTTCCAATGCAGCCCATATCTGTATCAAATGGCTCTTACTATTCAAGGTTTCGCCTAATGTTAGCTGAAATCTGCTTCCCTGCAATTTCCATTCATTTTTCCAAACCTTTGGATCGGGTTCCTAGAACCCACACCAACATTGCTGCCATTTTGTCATTTTTAACTCCTTGGGATTGGAAGGGACTTTTGAAGTCTTTCAGTCTAACCCATGTCCAGGGCAGGAATCTTCAGACCAACCCAGGCAGATGGCTGTCCAACCTTTGTTTGAAAACATCCAGTGATATCAGAGAGAGAAACCAGCAAAACACATGGGGACCAATTACATTAATGGTATGCAATTATTTAATTTAAATAACATCTAATTTTTAACTTTGCTATACTTTGTTCTGGCCCCACTGACTTTTAGAAATGCAGCACAAAATGACACTCACAGGACAAGTGCAGGCATGGTATAAAAAAAGGATGTCTTCTTACCAATAGAGAAGAACGAAGGCCGTGGAAGAATAATCTCTTCATCGAAGATTAGGCCACCTGTTGGTGGTCAAAAGCCACGCCTAGCATTCCTGGGGGATCGAAAGCCACAAAGTGGGTGGGCCACAACATGTGGGGAAAGCTCAGATTGAGGGGATTTGGGGCTTTTGTAAAAAGAACAAGAACAAAAAAATGATATACCTATTTTAGGGCTTCATCTGTTCTCTAGTTCAAGATAGCAGGAAACTAGACCAACAGTTCTTAGCAGTTATGGGCCAGAAGGGTTTCCAAGGGTGGCCAAAAAGAAATTTGAGGGTCACTTGCAGCCCTGGGGCCACAAATTGTCTACATCCTTCTAAATCAGTATTTTTCAGCCTTGGCAACTTTAAGATATGTGGACGTCAACTCCCAGAATTCCCTAGCCAGCATGCTGGCTGGGGAATTCTGGGAGTTGAAGTCCACACATCTTAAAATTGCCAAGGTTGAGAAACACTGCTCTAAATGATTGAACATTTTATTTTGCAGACACCTCTGACCTCTGAGATTTCTCCAGGTATTATCCACAAACTTCAAAGCCCTAATTCTCAAGAAAATGACTTCTGTGCCTCAACTTATGTTTCGCATTCTGCACAGTATTTGAAGTCTGTCTGTGTGCTAAGTGTTGTCATCAGCATGTTTGTGTCAATTAAATATTCATTTTAAAAAGTTTGTTACAAACTAGTAAAGTGTAACAGAGGGAAGGGAAAAGTCATGAGTCAGCCATTTTAGATGCTTGTATTCTGAATTAGATTCCTATACAGTATGGGAAAAATGAGCAATTATCAGATTGGCTTCTTTGCAAAATAAATAAATGCATGAGCATTCAATAGTGCTTCAGGTTGTCATCTTAGCACTTTGAATTTACTTGAGTCACCACATTGGACGGACTGAGCAAACAAAATAACTGTCACCGAACTAAATATTCTAAATTAGCGAGAAGAAAACATGTATCTTCCCACCAGCCAAGGGGTGCCCACAGGATATGGTCAAGATGACAGCTGCAATGCACAATTGAAGCTCTGCCCATTTTTTAACACCCCTGCCACAACCTTCCAGGGTTGTAAGAAGATCTGCAGATGGTAGATTAGGTGCATAGTTCTTTGAAGATAGATTCAGTCTCATCTTTCCTAACCTGCTGACCTTTGATTGTATTGGACTAGAGTTCCCATAATCCCAAAGCAGAGTAGCCTACATAATAGGCATGGATCACCCATGGACCACGGGTGACCTTATAATACTCTCACTTTCAGCCTTCAGAGTCCTGGTTAGTGGACATGGCTGAAGATTTCAAATCAGTTTTTGTCAGTTGGGGGTGAGGGTACAGCAAAATACAGCAAAAAACTTACCTCAAGACTATTACCTCGCCCCCACGATGTCAACCTGTCCCACCCAATCTCACAGAGAGGGCATGCTCTGGACCCCCTCGGCAAAAGAACTCTGATTAGCGGGGTCCAGCTTCTCTGCTGTAGCCCCTGCCCTTTGGAACATCTTGCCCCCAGAGGTGAGACAGGCCCCCTCACTCCCGGCCTTTCGGAGGGATTTGAAGACTTGGCTCTGCCATCTGGCCTGGGGCGGGGAGGGAGGTTGTCAGAAATGGGGTTGGCTAGCCCCTTAGTGGCCTGGTGTGGCCTCCATCAGCCGCTTGGATTTTTAATCTTTTTTCTATCTGTGTAAGTGTGGTTCTTTTTATAACTTTTAATTATGTATTTATGGTTTAATTTGATGTAAACCGCCCAGAGTCCCCCATTGTGGGAAGATGGGCAGGGACAAGTCTACTAAACAAACAAACAAACAAACAAACAAATAAATAAATTAGAGACTTAAGGCAGGCCATAGCATCCCTGATCCAGTGGACCTATTTTTCTTATTGGGGGGCTGGTTTAAGATGCAAAATGGATATGTTAGCTTCTGTAAGGTTTAAGGTTCCCATTTTCTCCTTAAAACCCACCTAATAGCAAACGAAAATATGACCAAACAAAAGAGGTACAAACATTGTACCTCTGGACACTTCCATGATATCACAGAATCATGGACCATGCCACCTACAATGTTGACCAGAACAATAAAAGAAAGTGTAGCCTCCTGGCCACATAAGGTTGTTCACGTCTGCTGTGTATGATGCAGAATGAGATAAAATCCTGAGATGTAGACTTCAG
Organism: Python bivittatus; assembly: GCF_059951505.1. Taxonomy (NCBI): domain Eukaryota; kingdom Metazoa; phylum Chordata; class Lepidosauria; order Squamata; family Pythonidae; genus Python; species Python bivittatus. The sequence continues at coordinate 9,905,633 of NW_028277125.1, read as the reverse complement.
CCTACAGTTATGAGGTTTCATATTTTAATGTTCCTTTGTTTACACAAAAGAGTAATCACTCCTTACAAGAAGAGAATGATCAACAGAGAAAGAAAGGTTTTATCTGAGTCCTACATGCATTCATTCAACTTCTTTTTGCAATCCTCCACTACTGTTTCCTTTTGTAACAACATCTCATTCAATCTCCACTTAAAAGAGCCATTTTTCTTTTCAAAAGTTAGTTACTGGCTTGTGATCTGAGAAAATCTTTACAATAAGATTCATTGCAGGAATCTTGGAACAAGAGAGGCCTTATTTCCTTTAATAGCAGGGTGCACTGGAACAAAAGATACCTCATGTGAGGTTAAGAGTAGCAGAATTCAGGAAGTTAAAGGCTACAGCGGTAGGGAGCAGACACCTGGTGCGAGGCACCCAGCCATAACAACAGTGGGAATGAGTGAATGGTGTTCGGGTGAAGAGGACCTCTGGCTTCACCTCCATCCTGTTCCAGCTGTTGTGGGGTGAGGAGAGGAGAGTTCTGAGAGATGTGGTGACAGTCAAGAGAGAGCTGGACTGTGGACGACCAAGGGAGTCCATGAGTGACTGAGGGCGAGTGTGAGAGTGGTGCTTGGACCCTGGGGACGATGGCATCGGCTGCGAGAGAGTGCCAGAGGTGGTGCCGAGGCTGAGGCCACATTTGGGCCCCAACGAGGGCGATGATGATGGTGATGGCAGTGGCGGTGATGAGAGCTGGACCTGCAGCTGAGCCAAGGACATTATCGGAGGTGAGACCACCTGGGCCGAGAGGGACTGTGGAGCCAAGGCTGATGCCCAGCGCTGCAGGTTCCAGTGCCAGCAGCAGTGGTGAGAGCACTGGCATCGGGGCCGAGGCTCAGCCAGTTGTGATGGCCAAACTGGAGGCCAGAGCCCAAAGGCCTGAATGCCCACAGAGACATTGGGACCTGGGGGGTCTGGACCTTTAGCCCCCTAAGGTGATTGGGGTGGTGACCCCCAGGGTAGGGCCTGGGGTGATAGGTGTGGTTGTGGTGTAGGTCTGTGAGTGGCTCTTGTGAATGTGCTTCTTCCTCCTGGATGGGAGATGGGGGGGAGCAGGTGCTCCTCTTCTCACCAACTAGTGGGAGACACCAGTTGAGAGGGGGGTTGAGAGAGAGGGTAGTGGGAGTTGGGGGGTTGAGCTCCTGTTGGTGCTAAGAGCTAGTAGCTGAAGTGAACCAATCCCCCCAATAATCCCCTCAGGTTGATTGGTGCCCGACTCAGTTCTCTGAATGGCTGATGCAATGCTGAGCCCCCTAGACTGGAGGCCAGGATGGGGGAAGGAAGAACACCTTGAGCCTAGCAGGGCAGGTAAGGGTATTCTAGTGGTGATGGGCATGAGACATTATGATGGGAGCTGGAGGGCAGGCCATTTCAGGGGAAGGCGCCCCCAGTGTGTGATACTGGTGACGTGTTCCAGCCGTCTGTGCTCAAACCTAGACCCTGGTCAGCAGACCTACAGAGGCCCAGGCTTTTGGCTGCTGCTAATGAATGCCAGGTCAGTCAATAATAAGGCCCCCTCTTATTCATGACCTTATTGGAGAGGAGCAGGCCAACCCGGCATGTGTTATCGAGACCTGGCTGACACCAGAAGGGGGTGTTGCACTTTCGGAAATGTGTCCAGCCAGGTTTAGGGTTTGACACCAGCCGAGAGCCCAGGGTAGAGGAGGGGGTATGGCAGCGGTCATCCGGGAATCTCGGCTGGCCTTCAGGAGCTCTGCTCCACAAGTTGCTGGATGCGAGACCCAGTTTCTGAAGGTGGGCTCATGGGATCAATTGGGAGTTTTTCTTCTGTACTAGCCTCCCTGCTGCATAGCAACCTCCCTGCCTAAGCTGCTGGAGGCCATCTCAGGGTTGGCGGTGGAGTTCCCCAGGCTTATGGTCTTGGGGGACTTTAATCTGCCATCCCTGGGGTTGGCCTCAGAGGTAGCTCAGGAGATCATGGTAGGTAACCCTAACCCAGGTCATCTATGGCCCGACTCAGGACAGTGGTCACACTCCAGACATGGTTTTCTTGTCAGAGCAGTGGCAGCGTGGTCTGGTGGGGGATTTGGTATTGTCCCCTTTGTCATGGTCAGACCACTCTCTGGTGGCCTTGAGATTCTCCTACGCTGCCCCCCTCTACGGGGAGGCCGGATCTATTTGAACAGCCTGCCCCTGGTGACTGATGGACTTGCAAGGGTTCCAAAGGGAGCTGGGGGGTTGCTCCTGAGGCCTTGCTGCATGGTCCAGTAGAGGCTTTGGCTGCAGCCTGGAATAAGGAGGCGGCTGGGGCCTTGGACAGGATCACACCTGTGCGTTCTCTCTTGACACATCACCCCAGGCACTCCCCGTAGTTTACAGAGGAGTTAAGGGTGCTGAAAAGAGCCAAGGGACGTCTAGAACTGCTGCTGGTGGAAAACTAAGGACGAGTCTGACCGAACATGGGTTAGAGCTGCTATTAAGGCCTAGCACGTGGTGGTAAGGGTGGTGAAACACCATTATTTCTCTGCTCTTATTGCATCTACAGAGTGTCACCTGACAGCCCTGTTCCAGGTCACCTGGTCCCTCCTGGGTAAGGGTGGTTTGGAGGACCATTTACAGGGTCGTGCAGAGGAATTTGTGATGGACTGGAATGGAGGAAGGGGGGTGAAAACAGTGCTCTCGTCTCCAGAGCAACGCTCTGGAGATAAGCGAAGAAAGCTGGCACATCCCTAAACATTCCAGAAGATAGTAGAGGCTTGTGCCTGGGAACTGCTGGTCAGTCTGAGAAGATTGATGTCAGGCCTAGCCCAAAGAACTCCTGGAGACCATGCAGGTTCAATCAGCAAGGTTTATTTGCCAGCACCTGTTTACAGAAATCTTCTCAGACTGACCAGCAGTTCCCAGGCACAAGCCTCTACTATCTTCTGGAATGTTTAGGGATGTGCCAGCTTTCTCCGCTTATCTCCAGAGCGTTGCTCTGGAGACGAGAGCACCGTTTTCACCCCCCTTCCTCCATTCCAGTCCATCACAGAATTTGCCAAACATCTGACGGATAAAATTGCCTGGATCCATTCCTGGTTGGAGGCTAAACTTGATGCAGGTCCAGTGGAGATGCCCGGGGAGCAGACTTATACAGTTATCTGGGAACGGTTTGATCCTGTTGGACCTGAGGAAGTGGCTGGTGGCACAGTTTTGTGCTGGTTCAGCTTTTTCCTCAAAGGCTGACACCAATCAGTGTTGATGGGGAGAGATCCAGCCCACGGCCCCTGCTTTGTGGCGTGCCTCAGGGTTTGGTGCTCTCGCCTCTCCTATTTAACATCTACATGAAACTGCTGGGTGAGATCATCCAGCACCATGGGATGAGGTATCATCAGTATGCTGATGATACTCAACTATATATCTCCATCCCAGGTGACCTAAGTCATGCTGTGTCTACCCTTTCATGGTGCCTGGACGCTGTAGGGGCCTGGATAGGGGACAACAGGCTTCAATTGAACCCTGGTAAGATGGAGTGGCTGTGGATATGGGGAGCCTCAGGATCTAGGAACTTATCATCTCTGGTTCTAGGTGGGGTTGCACTACCTCAGACAGACCTGGTGTGTAATCTGGGGGTCCTCCTAGACTCACAACTCCTGTTCAAAGAGCAAGTGGCAGTCGTGGCTAGGAGGGCCTTCATGCAGCTACATGTTGTGTATCACTTATGCCCCTTCCTGGATTAGGAGGCCCTCCACGTGGTCACTCATGCCCTGGTCACCTCCCATTTAGATTACTGCAATGTGTTCTATGTGGGGCTACCCTTGAAGAGTTTTCGGAACCTACAGCTGGCACAAAATGCAGTGGCATGAACCATCTTGAACACCCCTAGGATAGCACATATAACACCTCTGTTACATGAGCTGCATTGGTTGCCTGTTTGCTTCTAGGTCCAATTCAAGGTGTTCGTTATCACCTTTAAAGCCCTTCATGGCACAAGACCAGGTTATCTGAGGAGCCCTCTTGTCCCCATTATATCTGCCTGCTCCACTTGGTCCGGCAGAAGGGGCATATTGCAGACCCCACCAGTCAAGGAATTTTGGCTGGCAGGGTCTAGGAAGAGGGCCTTTTCTGCCATGGCCCCCTATGGAACAGTTTGCCAACTCAGGTGTGGGCTGCCCCCACCCTCCTGGCCTTCCAAAAAGGTGTAAAAACATTATTATGCTGGATGGCCTGGGGGCCTGAAGGAGGCTTGCATTGCTGGAGCTGGCTCGTAGGATGATTGATACTGCTTCCCCCATCTTGCTGATTTGTATATTGCTTTTATAGATTTGTTATTTGTGTTTTAATCAGAGGTATTTATATTTTTATTGTTTTATTGTCTTAGTTTTTAATTGTAAGCTGCCCAGAGTCACCCATTGTGGGGAGATGGGCGGGGAAAAATCAAATAAATAATAATAATAAATAATAATAAAAATAAATAAATAAATAAATAACATTAATAACCAAAGTCTTAGAGATCCAAATATATTTATTCTTGAAAAAGATCTATGTCTTTCAGAAAAATAAGCATATTCTTTTGAGTCACCATTTTTATACCTCCATACATCAACAAGTGTGATGGAATGGAATTATGAAGGCCAGGCTCAGGGAGGTAAACATTTTCTTAGCTCCCCAGAAGAGCGTGGGAGGAACAAGAGGACGAGACTGGCACCTCCCTGAGGAATTCACACTGTTGTGGCTGGCTGACTTTGGGAGCTGGGGTTTCAGTCTGGGAAGATTCTTGCTAGAGGTTATAGCTAATAAACATAACTGGACTGAATTTGCATTGTCTCTTGGAGTTCCTTGGGCTAGGCCTGACATCAATCAATGTTTATCTCCCTGAGCCTGGCCTTCATAATTCCATTCCATCACAGCCTGACATCAATCTTCCCAGACTGAAACCCCAGCTCCCAAAGTCAGCCAGCCACAACAGTGTGAACTCCTCAGGGAGGTGCCAGTCTCGTCCTCTTGTTCCTCCCACACTCTTCTGGGGAGCTAAGAAAATGTTTATCTCCCTGAGCCTGGCCTTCATAATTCCATTCCATCACAACAAGCTCCAAATTATCCATTAAATAAAAAAATATCTTTGGTAGTTTGCCTTGTGTATTTTTAATATTTTTCTCAGAAGTTCTATCTTTTTGTGGGGAAACCACCCCATTCCAATCTTCCAGGAGACACCAATTTTCATACAGAAAGTCTAATAATTTATCCATAAGTCCTTTATAAAGTGCTGTTTTATCTTCATGTGGGGCATAAATTCCCAATATCAAAGTCTTAGCCCCCTGTAGATTAATTTCCACCCCAACATATCTGCCATGATCATCAGTCAATGTAAGTTTTGGATGTAGCTGAGGATTCACATATAAAACAACTTCATTTCTTTTTTTCATTCCTGCTGAAATAAATTCTTCACCCAAATTTTTTATATCTTTTTTCCTAATAGGTGTTTCTTGTAAGCAAATCACATCTTGTTTTAACTTTTTCAAATATTTTTTTCCTGTTTTGCTTTTCTCTGTCTTTAACACTTTAGTCCCAATTAGTTCTCCATAATTATAGTCACACAGTCTGGCTCATACTACCTTTATCTTCTTCTTTTGTAAAATCCACCAATTATCTACTTTCCTTAATAATAAACAATCAACATTCCCACAAAGGTCTGGTCTGTTTGTCTAATTAATTTTTACTGTTTCCAAAGGCACTTTCATCAGGAAAAAAAAAATTATTCTGTTTTCTAAAATTACTGTCCCCTTTATCCATTTAAAACTTTATTGAATCACAATCTTGTTAAGCTTTTTGTTTTTAAATTAAAATCCTTTAAGGTAGTATTTTGCCTCTTCTTAATTCCAGAAAGAAGGCAACTCACCAAGTGCCTTTGTTCTTTTCTGCCATCTGGAATATCTCTCTTAGGTTGTAAATTAATTATATCCAAAGGTGTTTAAGAAAGTGAGGTTTTTGCTGGTCATGTATCCATAAAGGCTCCACAGCGATTTTGGGCATGCTGATATAGCCCAGAGGTCCTCAAACTGTTTAAACAGGGGGCCAGTTCACAGTCGCTCAGAATGTTGGGGGGCCAGACTATAGTTTGAAAAAAACATGAGGAGAGGAGGAGAGCCGCCGGACCCGGCATACCTGTCATGAGGAATAGTCTGGCTCTGCGATCTCCCTCCTCGTACATCGCCTGCAGCTCCCAACACAACCCCGACACTTCCGCTTCTGACAGACAGCGGCGGTGGCCAAGCAGGCGGGCAGGCCGGATAAATGACCCTGGCGGGCCGTATTTGGCCCGCGGGCCGTACTTTGAGAACCCCTGATATAGCCTCTGCTCCCAAGCTGCTCAGCTCATGATTGACCACAAGAAGCTCAATTTCTGTGGTTTCCTTGCAAGGAGTAGCTATCCAGAGCACAAATGGGCAATCCCCCAGTCTCTCCTTCTTCCAGAGAGATTTTTGTCAGCCAGAATCTGTCTCCTGGCTGCTGGTTTCACCACAGTGCTGTCCCCACTCTCAATGACACTGTCAGGCAAGCCTAACCCACCATAGGTCCTCACCTGGAAGCCAGAAGCAGTTTTTGTCCTCTAGGAGCTTCTTTTATTGGTAAACTATAGTCTGAAAAGTTGTGGCATGAAAGGAGAAAGTGGTGAGCAGAGAAAAAGAAAAAGTATGCTGAATCCATTGCTGTTATTATGAGAGTACTCATAATAACAGCTACAAGTGTGCACTCTTATACAAAAAGAAAACCCATTTACTTTCTGTTCCTCTGCTTGCTGTTACATCTCTGCAGTTCATTCTTTCTGCATTAATATCAATATCTCTTCTTTCTCCAATTGTTCTACCTTGAAATGAGTGCATATTTTATTCTCTGTTTGCAAAGAATATGTATCACGACTTTGGGGGTTAATATGAGTTATGCAACATTGTCGTGAAGCAGTTGACATTGGAAATGTCTTTAGGAGAGGGGACTGGAGGGAGTCTTCCTCACCACCGTTAAATTTGATCCAAAGATGAAGGGCTGTTGTATCTCTAAGAATGTTGCTGCTGTTGTCCAAGGTTTTCTTTCAAAAACTCACTTAAACACCTTGTCTGCTATTGTCTGCACTTGTTTGTGTCAATGCTGATAGCTGAGAGGCTAAAATTGCCAGGTTTTCACACTTTTATCTGTTGCAGGAAAAAGCAAGCTGAGGGAAGTTCCAAATAGAAATGGAAAAATGTTGAAAAAAAGAAGGTGCACATCCTCTCAAATAAATCTGTGCGATGTTATCTTACAGCTTGATCCAATAGACTACCACAATATAGCTGCATTCAAACATCAGGTTCTACCTGGTTACTCAATTAACCCCTTTTCTGTATTTGCACAAAACACCAAATCTTGAACTAACAAAATGGGTAAGATTTGCACAACAGATTAAGCTACCCTTCCCAAAACATCAGAACCCCCTCTCCCCTCCAAAACTAAGGTTAAACTAACCAGCTATAATATATTGTCTATAGCAGCTAAGCCTTAACTGCTCTGTTGTAACATTGTCAGTTGACACACTTGGAATTTTCAGAGTCTGATATAGACCCTCTCATAAAATGGCTGCCATTTTGGGCATAGCTACTCACACAAGTCATACTGATGAGGATGATATTCCATATTTCCAATTTACTGTAATGGTATGTTGGAATAATCTTGGGAGACAGGGCAAAAGGATGCAGCCAAGGGAACAGTCAGATAAAAGGCAGCTGAGCCCACAGTAGAAATGTGGGCAGGGCAAGAGGCTCAGAGGAGACCCTCCCTAGTTTTTAGGCTGTAAAAGGACATGGGGAGAGAAGTACTTTCAGACTTGCAAGATTCTATAAATGTTGCTTTCCAATAAAGTTGAATTAGCTCATCTGGTCGTGTTACCTGTCTGGCCTACCTCATAAGGCTGACACATACTTTCCTTTGTCTTTTTTTCATCACAGGAAAACAAAACTCCTGACAGCCAGAAGGTTCAGCCAAGCTGCCATTTTTATCTTCTAGATATATCTTGTATTTCTAAATAAATTTATTTTTATGAGACATCTGGGAAACAAAACTGAAGCTCTGTAACACATCCACTTCTCATCTATTTTTTTTCTCTTCAAAATGAAAGGAATAACAAAACAGACATTTCATAAGGATGTGAAAATAATGTTATTCAGGAAGACTTTCAAAGCGTAATGGGACTGGACTGGTGTTGTTTCTTTTATATATTTTACAATATTTTCAGGAGTGTCATTTTGTATTGGGGGCTTTCGATATTTTCTTGCATGTTTCTGTATAACACCTGCTGTTTAATTAAATATGTAGCGGGGGTGTCCGTGGGGGGGGGGATTTTAAAAAAAATCAATATGGCAGTCCAGACCATCCAGTTGATGCCTTGTTCCTTTCTTATGTGCATTGGACAGCTTTGACCACACGCTTGTAGCTGCCATCTTGATTTTTTCAACCCTGGCAGACACTCCTGATAGTTGGTATAAGAATATTGCTAATATATAACTAATTTTAAACTAACATGCTTGGTGAGCATCATGGGGGTATTTGCAGGCTCATAGATAGGAAGAAGAACCAAACTAGGGATCTGAATTACAGTGGTACCTCTAGTTACGAACTTAATCCGTTCTGTGACTCTGGTTGCAACTCGAGTTGGTCGCAACTCAAGGTAAATTTTCCCATAAGGTTCAATGTAAATATGGTTAATCTGTTCCGCCCTCCGAATTTGGTCGCACCACGAGGCAAATTTCCCCCATAAGGTTCAATGTAAATACATACGGTTAAACAGTTCTGAAACATATGCATTTTATTTTTAAACCACAAAAACATGAAAATAGTCGAGATGGTCGACTTCACCATCTTGTACTCCAAGGCCATATCAGTCACACGAATACCATGATCGTGCTTTTCTATAATGTCCTTCTTAAGTTCGATCGTCACTTTTTTCTTCAAAGCCTTATTCTTGCCAAGCCTGCTCTGCATTTTCTTTGGAGCCATGCTGACAAGCACACCAAACACCTTCCAAATGCCACAAAACACACCACAAGCCTCACCAAACGTCTCCTTGCTACCGCAATCTCGCCCACAGGAAGCCGCGACCGTGTGGCAGCAGGGAAAATGGCCGCGGATCCAGTTCGTAAGTCGAGGCGGAGTTCGCAAGTCGAGGTAAATTTTTGGGGCCGGAGCTGGTCGTATCTCAAAAAATTCGTAAGGAGGGGCGTTCGTAACTCGAGGTACCACTGTATATGGGAAGGGAGATTACCGATTGTCTTCCTTGCTCTCATGAGTGAGCCATCCATATTTATGGTCCTCAAGAGAAGCACTGAAGGCATATAACAGCCTTTCCCATCCCCTTGCCTTCCAGTTGTGTTAGGGCTACAACTCTTAGAACTTTCAGCTAGCTGTTGGCCAGCACATCTGGAAGGCTTCGGTTTGGAGAAACCTGCTATAATAATCCAACTTTCAGAGACAAGGTTATTTTATATTTGTAGTTAAAAATGATAAGGTGGGCTGATGAAGAACAAGGTGGTTGAAAGGAATTTTAAAAAGGATGTTGAATAAATATCCCACAATTCTAAACTTCTAAGAAAACTTAGTAAAGAGCCCATAAGGGACCAAGAACTTGGGGGGGGGGGTAGAATCCTTGTAGATGTGCTCTGACTCATTTGCTTTAAATTTTCCAGATAATAAAATCTATATCCAGAGTGACTTGAATGCTGTCATTTAGATAGTATCATGTGACAGCACAGGTAGCAGCTACTCTTCTTTTTGTAATTTTCAGCTTATAGAATCTAAGGACGGGGATGCATTGAATGGAAATATGAGTCGTACCCTTCTCAATCCTTACAAAACCTAGTAACTGGGAAAGAGAAGCTCCTGGTAAAGAAATAAAAAATGCAGCAAGCAGTCTTTATTAGCTACATAGGTCTTGGTGCTGGCTAAGGCATTGGTTTTGGATTAGCAACCCTTCCAGACATTAATAATAATTTATTCAACTGGAAAAGTCAACAAACGTGATTAAGAATAAGCCTTTGGACCTCTCTTCAGGAACAGATTGCTGGTTTCTGTAAGAATCATCTATATGCTTATAAAATTAAAGAGTTTTAGTAAATGCTTCCTCAGGAAAGTAACATTTTCCGAATGTAATTTTTAATTATGGTAAATTTAGCTCGAGGTGTGTGCCCTGTCTCTGTCGTTGGGATATGATGTCCTGCAAATCTTCACGATTCTATCTGTGTGGTCAGTGTTCAGGGACTGTAGGACTGAATCCTATGTCTCAGAATTCTTAAATGCGTAACAGTAAAGTTTCCAAATTCTGCTCCTGGTGACTACATGGATTGGATCTATGTTGCTTCTTGAATATGGACGTTGGTTGCCCTATTTAAAGTTTGTTTGATCCTGTTACTCAGGGCAGGGATCAGTAACAGGAAAAGATGAGAAAAAAATCTGATGAGACAGAGTTGCAGTGGGCTCTGTTTAAGACAGGACAGGGAAGAAAATAGTGTGATATGAATGTAAATCAATGACCTAGTTCCTATGGCTTGATAAAATTATGACTGGCCTCTAGTGTTTCAAATAACTAAGGGAGCCAGACATGTTTGCAAAATACTTTTTCCCTCTGTACTTACAAATCCCATATCTTAGAGTGGAGGCTAGATTTGAAGCAAGCTTTTTGACATCTCATCTTCTACCATTTTCTGTTGGAAGGGTTCTGCTATAGAGAGGAGCATTCCGTGAGCCATCCCTAAACACTGAGATAAATTGAATGTGCAGCTAGATCCAGTCACGACTCAATCTGCTTGGGTGCTTCACTTGTACCTTTAGGCTAGATTACCTTGTTTATGGGCTGGGCTGTGGCTGGAGACAGGGCAGCCAGGACTGAAGAAGTAAATGAAGACTGTCTTGAGTCAACCTTCACTCCTTGTGACCATGCAGTTTTCTTTTCCTTTCTCACAGTGCGTAAGTGATTTGCTGTTGCCTTCTGCCAATAAATTGTTCTGGCTTTCCAATCCTGAAATTTTTGGATGATCCCCCAACCAAATGCTCAGCTGCTTAGCTTTTTGAAGTTGGCCAAGTTTGGCTAGATGTTACTATCTGATGAGATAGGACTGAGAGGTGGGACCCTGAGTAGGAAGGAAATGAGCCACCTTGTCAATAAAGAGGTTTTAAATTATCTAAGACAGGGTCTACCACCACATATTGTGGCAAAGAGATCCATAAAATGATTTTGACATAGAGTTCTTCTTTTCTCTTTTGTGAATCTATGAAAACAAATGCAATGAGGGGAGGAAAAAACATCCAAATGTCTCCAGTCAATAAGTAATCATGAGAACCAGTTTGGTGTATGGTTTAAGTCACCAGGCTAGAAACTGGAAGATAGTGTGTTCTACTCCTGCCTGAGGCATGAAGCCAGCTGGGTGATTTTGGGCCAGTCATTCTCCCTCAGCCCTAGGAAGAAGAAAGTGATGGCAAACTTCTGAAAATGCTGCCAAGAAATCTGAATGGATTTGTCCACATAGTCACCAGGACTCAAAGGGCCATAACAACAATTTAGAAGACACCAGATTAGAGAATGAATGGATGGAATGAAGATAATACATTTATTTGGGGGTGATAGAGTTTAGGTAAATTAAATTGCAAGGATTCCAAGATATCATATATGTGGATAATGATTTTTAAATCACTATCTGGCTTAGCTAAAGATTCTACATGTACATAAGAATAACAAATGCAAATCAGTATATCATATTTACCTGGAAGGAAGATGATCCTGGATCTAAAACAATGTTCACCTCCTAGAAGATTAGATAAAATCTAATCTCTGTGTTGTCAACTAGAAACCTATTAGAACCAATCCTTGAGACTTCTTCCCCCACAACAAATGTGTCCATATGACAGATTTGCATACAGGAGCTTCCACACAGAGGCAAGAGAGAAGCAAATTATGGAAGCAGTGTCATGCCATTGCAACATAAGATCTGCCCCTTTTATATGTGCATTGTGGCATTGTAGACACATACAAAAGGAGCTGACCTTGCATTGTAAGGGTATGATGCAACTGCCTGGGTGAACGTGATGAATCCTGCAGACACCTAAGTTTGTATATGTGCGTGCATATCTGTATTAAGGCTGTGCCACCCTTTGGATTTGAAGGAAGAATGGTGATTTGGAACCTGCAGGGCACCCGGAAATCCTTAAGGCAGCTGCGGCTTTTCTCAGGATCACATGGTTGGTCTCAGCAGCTGCCATGGGATCCCAGGAAAAGAGACATTTGATTTAGGAGTTGTGAGCAGCTGGTCTGTGAGCCTTCCATCTGCTCCAAAGCACTCTTAGGATCCAAAGTGCTGCAGCCCGCTGTACTGTAAGCTATTTGATGGAGGTAAAAAGCTGGTATTCGCAAACTCAATGAATGCTTGCTTTGTTATAAGTCCCATTACCTTCAGTGATCTCCCGGGTAAATGTTAGGTTTTCTACTCTGGTCAGTTTCTCCTTAACTTGCAATGGATGATGAGCTTCTCTAATCCTGAAGACTTTCTAGAGTCCTCACCTTATGTAGAGAATCTGTGGATAGATGAGAGTCTCCATTGCAAAACACACCCTTCTGATCCCTTCCAGCTCCACAGTTCCATTTTTGGCAGTGGCTTGCCTTTGCCTTCTTCCTTGGATGACCAGTGAAGGTCTGAGCTAATGTATTCAATGTCATCATCCAGGTGGTGGCTCCTCTCCCATACCCATCTTTTTTCTGTTGATTTGCTCATTTATTTGCTTGCAACACTGGCTTCCTTTATTTCCCTATTGAAAAATCTACAATGAGCTCACCATCCCCAACTCACAGGCAATTATTTTTTGGGGGGAAAAATTATTTTCAGGTAGACACAATAAATATATAACTGAAAAACTATTCAGTGCATCTGACTGTACAGTGATGCACCCTGGGGCAGGGAACTACAAAATAAATATATATCAGCTAATCTGGTAGATGAGAGTAGTTGTGTAGTGGCTGCAGGCACCAGGCCAGAAATCAGGAGACTGTGAGTTCTAGTCTTGCCTTAGGCACAAAGGTAGCTAGGTGACTTTAGAGAAGCACCAGCCCAAGGAAGAAGGCAAAGGCAAGCCACTGCCAAAAATGTTGCCAGGCAGTTGTCAAAATTCAAAGGCAACAAAACAAGCAAAAACCAAAAACAAAAACCCCAAGCTGATAGACATTGGTCTAGAAAAGGATAGTACTGGATAGTTCAATAGAAATGTTGGTCCAAAGTACAAATGAGACTGGCAAATCCCCAAATCAAGATAGTTCCTAAAGACATCAAATATCATATTGCGTATATCATAATGCTTTTACCAGTGGCCCACTTGGAATAATGCATACAGTCCTAATTGCTGCATCTCTGAAATGTACAGTTGAATTAGAAAATGTACAGAAAAGAACAGTCCAAATGACCGGGATAAAGGCTATCTCTTCTAGGAAGAAATGTCATAGGATTCAAGATTCAGGCCTTTTTTAATTTAGGAGGGGAAAAAAGGAAAATAAAGAGGAGATAGGGAACATGGCAAGATGTTTTTAAAATGAAGTATGGCATTAAAAAACTTGACAAATAATATTTTTCTTCATTTCCATGAAAATAGAAACTTTTGACCAAAGAACTTGAATGGGATAGACAAAAGAAGGTTGTTGGTCTTTCCACACAATGCATAATACTCTGTGAACCCCCATAGAACCTTGGATGATCTCAGAAAGCTGAATAGGGTCAGAACAGGATGACAGAAAAATCCAGGGTCATTGACTAGACTGGGAAGTTGAAATTGGCAATGGCAAACTTCTTATCAGGAAAACTATATTGACTGATTGATTGATTGATTGATTGGACTTGTCCCCGCCCATCTCCCCACAATGGGGGACTCTTCCATTCATATATGGAAATGTCAGTGCAGAAACCAGATTTTGAAGTTGTGGCTTCTGAGTGGTCTTCAAGGTTAGTCCATGTAAAGCTCACTGCAGCCTTAGCTCTGCCCATTTTGGAAAACTGATTCCAGCATACCATTTACCATGCTCTGAAAAAAGGGTATGAACCCCTGCCATAGGGAATTCTAGCCACAGTGCCCACAATCCAGCAAGCAAACAACTCAGTCTTCTTTATCTTAGTGCATTGGAATATAACTCTCAGCATTATTACCTATCTAGCTAGTGATTAAAAGTAAATTCATGTGTACCTTCATAGTAATAAAGGAAAAACATATCTGCAGCAGAAACACTCCATAATTAAATGCAGCCTCCACATTGTTACTTCCAGTGGATTAAAACTGATTAGTAAACAACTGGTCCTTATCAGTGCTGTGATTAAGTGTTGTGTGACCTTTATTAAAGGAATGATTAATAGGAAGGGGAATTCCCTATGTAATTAACCTGTTGCTGTAAAAGAGCAGTTATGAGTTTCAAGAGGACCAGGTTCTATAAGCAAAGAACAATCCAGGAATTACTGTTTCATTCTAATTTTTAGTGTTTATTCCCTGAAACAGTAATTTGGTCAGGATGAGAATATGTAGAGTTGGTCTTCCATATGTAGAGTTGGTCTTTTGCTCGCCTGGAAAATCTGGATGTCCATTAGATGACAGGAAAGTATTGTGGTTTTGATATCCCTTTGCTGCCACCAAAGAGTAATCCAGTTTTCTGTAGCCCAGACATGGTAGGCTGAATCTAGATTAACCATTTAAAGCAATCACTTTCCTACCCATGACTTTATTTTCCAACAGTCCTTAGAACAGTGTTCCTCAGCCTTGGCCACTTTAAGATGGGTGGACTTCAACTCCCAGAACTCCCCAGCCAGCATTCTGGGAGTTGAAGTCCACACAGCTTAAACTAGTCAAGGTTGATAAACACTGTCTTAGAATGATCCAATCAGGGAAACAACTATCAAGGTGCCAAAAAGGCCACCACAGCCTGTTATCCATTTGTCTAGACAAGCTCTCCCTGTATAACCAGACTATTCTGGGTCTAATATAACACATTTTTGTTATTGTAACATGTGCTTATCTGTGTTTTTAAGTCAAGAGTTTCCATTATATGTTCCCAGAGGCCTCTATGCTTAAGTATATAGGTATTTAAATGGATACCAGCCCCAGGACCAGACATTTCTTTTATTTTCTTTTAATATAATAATTATTAAGAATTTTAATTACAGTAGTAAAAACTAATACAAGCTAAACTTGGAGAAAGAGAAAAGAATGGAAGAAAAGGAAAAAAAGTGCAGGAAAAAAGAAAAAGGAAAAAAGGAAAAAATAAAAGAAAGAATATAATAAACAAAAAGAAAAGAAATAGATAAAGAAGTGACTTCCAACCTTCATCACAACAAGTATAAAGAAATGTAATGACTCTTCACCCCCACAAGGTTACAAACAGATATTTCCTCATCCCATATTCCATCCCCTATCTATAAGCAAATCCATAAAACATCAACTTTTCAATCCTAGTGTCAGCAAAAAGTCCATAAAGGGTTGTCAGACCTTTGCAACCTCCCCCCAGAACTATTTTAACCTTGATTAAATAAACCAACTTTATATTCCTTCTTTTACTTCTAATAGTCTTAATCTTTAATTCAATCATATGTTGTCTTAGGATTTGATTTCTCTTCAATTTTTCTTTATTCCATCACACAGATTTCTTCAAGAGTTTAACGACCCTCTTGTGTCAATCCAGTAAGAATATATTTTCCAGGTCATTCTCTTGGTTTATCATCTGTATTTCTCTTTTTTAAAAACTTTAGCCAGTTTCTTTTGTTTGTCCAGTAAAGCATCCTTTTCCAAATCATTCTTTTGGCCTGTCATTTGTTGTTCCACTTTCGGTACTTTCTCTGTCTTGTCATATAAAATGTGTTCCACATCTGTCATTCCTTCATTAACATCTTTTAGACAAAGTCTATCCATAGACGCAGACATCGTTATTGACAGTGTTGATATTGTAGTTACTAATTTCTGGCTCCATTCTTCAAAGTGCTCCTTTAATATTTCCATTGTTGTAATGTTTTGTGTCATTTTGTAAGTCTTACTATTAACTGACATCAAGAACAGGCTTGTATTTTTTTTTTCTTCTTCTGCTTAGAATCTTTAGTCCCCTCAAGTATCCAGTTTCTAAAATCATCACTTATCTTTGTTACAATTTACAATAGCCAGGATAGCCAAAATAAGTCTGTTTCCCACGAGAAGCTGTTTATTTTTTTATTGTTAATTCCAAAATCTTACAGTAAAAGTCAATATTCCAAATTTATCTGGATCCTTAATCCATTTATAACTTTCTTAGGTCAAAAACTTATTTAGCTTTTTTGCTGTTTATTTCAAATTCTTTCAGTTCTTAAGCTTGTAATTAATTTTTCTTTTGTTCAGAGTTGAAGATAAATTCACCTGATGAAACTTTTCAAACTTGTTGTTCTGAAGGTCTCTAATAGCTTGTAGTTAATATGCAATTCATGAAAGTGATAAGAAAGTGAGGTTTGCAAACTTAGTGTCCTTTAAAAAGCTCCACTGTGGTTGTGAACAAGATGGCTGATCCCATCATCTCCCAGAGCTCAAACCTGCAGAAAGCTGTCCAGAGCACATGTGGGTGATCTCCCATCCTTTCCTTATCCAAAGAGGTTCCGTGGTCTTCAGTTCTCAGTACCTCCCCCAGAAGTCACAAGGACCAGAAATTTCTGACCACTAGGGTTTCTCATCCACCCAACACAGCTGTCTTGTAACTGAATACAGCTATGAAGAACATTTTGAAACATCAATGGAAGACTCAGGTAGAAAAGAATAATGCTATTGGGGGAGGAGAAAAACCTTGGTAAATAGAAATGCCTTAGTTACCTGGCAGAAGATAAGCTTTGAGAAATATGATGATTATTCTGTGATATATGCAAAACCGAAAAAGGCTTTAGCCTATAAGTTAGCAGTTCCAGCTGAATTTTTTGCCTGAAACTCTTGAAGCATTCAGTCTGCTGCAATGCTGATCATAGCTTTTCCACTTCTGTCTCACTACACACACCCATACCTCCAACAGCATTATCTCTTCCACAGTTCACCAATTCATTCTCTTTCCCCTCTTCAAACATCTTCTGTGATGCGCTTAATTTTCTAGGCCTTTGTGATTCCTGTTCTTCATTTTCTTTTTCAACTCCAACCACCTCCAAGTTGCCCTTGTGATGCTCTCACAAGTAGCCTCTTCTCTAACCAACAGTTCTTCTCCCCTGCTAAATCTTAACTGTCCCTATCTAATCCTTTTCAATTCCACTGCTCACCTTCCAGTAAGGTGCTTGTCTACCTGCCACAGAACTTGCACTCATGGTGGGAAACCCTAACAAGTGGCTAATGACTTTGGTGAGAAGCAGGCAGAAATTGCCTTCTCATTACCCAGAAACAAACACAACAATTAATTGTCCCATTATCTGAAGACTGCAAGCCATTGTTTTTGAAGATTTTTCTTTGTTTCCAGTAATTTAGTGGTCATAGCTAAAGTAAGTCTCCCTTTCAAGCCATGTAAGTAACAAGGAACTACAGATAAGAGGTTTGTCAGAAACAAGATGAAGCCATAGCTGAATCAAGACCTCAGATGGGATTTATCCATTACTGTAAATAGGAACTTGGGCTGATATTGTAACTTTCTGCTGAAGCTGAGTTCTGAAGATACTGTTCTATTGACCAGTTAAGGGCAGATATATCATCAAGAGGCTTCATAACTGCCTACTAATCAGAGTTGCTGATCTAATTATATATTTGCTAAAAACAGTTCTTAGAGCCGGTCATCCACAGTACTACATTAAATCCATGCTTTCTTCTAAGAGGCTCACCCTTTCTGTCTGAAACATTCATGATAATGCTTTTACTCCATCCTCTCCCTACCATTGAGCATCTGGATAATCACAATATTAAGTGCCACTTTTCTTACAAACTTCAAGGAGGGGGAGTTTTTATGCAGCAAGATCTTCATTAATATATGTTGGGCATAAGGCTGTAAGGTTCATATGGATGATCTGTAGGTTGCATATATTCTTCAGAGGTTACCTATGTGACACGTCAAGTCTTCCACACCATTGATGTTGCAACTGAGAACCCTAACATTGAGCAGGGTTAAATTGGCACACCATCTTCACCACCACAACAGTTCTTTAGTGACATGTTGACAACACTGTGTAAATCAGGGTGATCCAATCTGAGGATCTAGGGCTGAGAGGCTTGGATATAGCCTCCAGAGAACTTCCAGTGTTGCTGCTAAGATGTAAATGTTAATCTTGAATAATCACATACACTGTATGTAATTAGTTTAATTTAAATTAGATTAATATAAATATGGATTTTGTCCTGACGTGACCCACTTCTTTGTCCTGGTCTTTTCTACTTTAAGAGTATGGTCCCTGGCATGCCATTCAAAACTCAGGTGGGTCCTTGGCCAATAAGAACTGATTTAAATGGAATGAAGAGAGTCACCCCATCTGAAGCCCTCCCTATTGACTATGCTTATTAGATACTCAACTGTCTGATTAATGAGTCAGAGAATTTTCTGGGCTTGGAAAATGCATTTAATTGTAAAAAAGATGGTTTGCACAACACACTAAATTGCAGAAAAAACAAGCAAAGTTATCACCAGCCAAGTGTAGCCTGTTGGGGGAATGTCCTGTATCTTGCAGGCCTTTCCCTGAGCTGGTTGAGTATACTGTGTGAATATAGCCGCTGTATAGTTTAGCTTTCCTCACTCTGGCATTCTCCAGAGGCTTTGAAAATGTAGCTCCCAGAATTCCTAGCCAGCATTCCTAGCCAAGCATCTGCTTCTCAGAGACCACCAGGACTCCCAGCCACCATAATTTCTGCCCGTTCTGGATTCAGCTGCAATCAGTTTATCCAATTAAGCCCAGCAGCCAAATACTAATTTACGTCCAAGTGCTATTTCCTTGATGGAATGTGCAAGAGAGGTAGGAGTGGATGCTATCAACATATTCATGACACCGAACTTCTGGACTCCAATTAAATTAACTTCAGGCTCCAGAAGTAATTGAGTCAGGCATATGATGTGAATACCATTCATTCTAAGACAAATGTAAGCAATCTGTTCTTTGACTTTTTGAGTCTTTTATCCTGTTCCGATACCTCCTACACTGAACTAGCTAATCCATACCCTTCCATTGCTGTCTGCTTAGAACACCATCCAGCCTGAACTCAAAATAACAACAGCAGGTATCCTTTAAAGGCATCTGTGAATGGAAAGTGAAACAAAACACGATCATAGGAAACAGCCTATGTTTTGAGACAATGCAGTGTTGTGGTTAGTGTATTGGGCTGGGATTGGAAAGCTTTAAGTTCCCACTTGACCAGGGCAGTTCCCTGGATGACTCTGGGCCAGCCACTTTCTCTCAGCCCAACTTGCCTCATTATTGCTATGGAAATAAATGTAGCTTCTACCACCTTGCCCAGAGGAAAAAAGTGTAAGAAATCACCACCACCACGACCACCACCATCATCTTTATGATCTTCACCCAAGTTATAAGAAATCTTTGTGGTCTCAGATGGAAAACTGTATTTATAATCTGCTATGTGATCCTTTTAAAACTGAGTTGCCAGGATCCAAGAGCCTTTGTTTGAAGTCTGTTGAGCTATGGCTGGGACACTAAATTTCCATAAACTGTTGCTTGATACCTGCAACACACTAAATAAAAAATGTCCAAACACATGTGAGCCTAGTCTATTTACCAGTCCAGCCAGTGTGGTCACTTTACAGTTGAGTGTGTCATAAAATTATATTTAATTCTGTAAACTCTGTTAATCTATAAACTCTATTATTCAGTAAGCGATGTAAGCAATTCAATATAGTAAATGTTGTTCCAGTGTTTTGGCATGGCTGAAGAACAAGGGAGATAGCTAGCAAAACAGTGTACTATATCTTCTAATACTCTGATTTCTTTTGTATCAATTTTCTTGTATTCTTATCATGTTTTTGTTATCAGTTTAGAATGGATTTAACAGATAGATAAGGAGATCATAAAAATAAAAAAGAAGACTATGGGAGGATACAAGTAGTTAAAAACTCCTGCCTCAGCAGAAACAGAATCTGATATTTGGACAATTAAGACAAGTTATTCCAAGGGTTATTCACTGCTAAAATTCAGCCAAATTCTAAAGGAAACAAATGAAAACTCCTGAATCACTATGTTTAATTAAAGAATACTGAAAAGGCTTTGTAAGATTTTGCCTGTTGGCACTTAATAGGTTAGTGATGTAACTGTATTTAATCCTCAGCATCCTGATCATCAGCATCAGTTCTAAAATAAACAGAGAAGTAGGATAAATTAAAACGCAGGATTTCAAAAAATTGACAACCATATTGTTTTGTGTGTCTGGGTATGGCATACATGTGTACATACTATACATCTCTCTCTTTCTCTCACTCTGACCTCGAGTGGAGCAGTAGTGAAGGTGCTGGACTATGAGTGGAGAGACTCAGATTCTAGCTTTCCTTTAGTCGCAGAAGCCAATTGAGAGACTTTGGACCAGTCACTCTCTTTTAGCCCTAGACCGGGAAGGCAAAAAACACCTACCTACCAACCTGCATTTGGACCAGCATGGTAGATCATGGTCCATAACCTTTAATGAAGAGGTCTTCATCCTCCAGTGGAGATAGAGAGACAGACAGACAGACAGACATGTACACACACAGAGATATATACTCAAGGGCATGTGTGTGTGTGTGTCTGTGTCTACATATTACTATAGATGCACACAGAGAGAAAGAAAGCAGAAAATGATACAAAGTAGTCAAGGGAATATTATCTACATGGATTCATCTGGGATTTTCAATCTTTTCAATCACGGGTCTGTATACCTTGGACCAAGCTAGCGCCATATTTAACCACTGCATGGGCTTTTAGTACAAAAAATAGTAGACTGCCTGGGAATATATGCGGGGGTAAGGCCAGGTGCAGAGATACTGAGGTGTTCGCAAGGAAGGCATTTCATAGGCTGATAAGTTGGTTTCTTGTGCATTTTTAATGGGCAGTCTGCTTTGTTGTTGTTGTTGTTGTTTAGATTTTTTATCCTGCCTTTATTATTTTTTATAAATAACTCAAGGTGGTGAACATACCTAACACTCCTTCCTCCTCCTATTTTCCCCACAACAACAACCCTTTGAGGTGAGTTGGGCTGAGAGAGAGGGACTGGCCCAAAGTCACCCAGCCGGCTTTCATGCCTAAGGTGGGTTTTGCACCCATGATTAATGAA
Source organism: Python bivittatus (assembly GCF_059951505.1). Taxonomy (NCBI): domain Eukaryota; kingdom Metazoa; phylum Chordata; class Lepidosauria; order Squamata; family Pythonidae; genus Python; species Python bivittatus. Next base: position 9,884,390 of record NW_028277125.1, on the reverse strand, counting down.
TGCTCAGTGTGCTGGGTATAAAAGCTTTACAAACCTACCCCCTGGCATGGACATGCCATGGCAGAACAATGCATACATAGCTGGTGTCCATTCCAGGGAGCATTGCATGTTCACTCCTGTAAATATTTACCTTTAATAAAGCTTGTGTGATCACGCTACCTTTCAGCTTCTCTTTCTTGAAAATCTTGGATATCGGCTCCTAGAGGACATTTACATTTGCATTTACATGTGGGGAAAGAGGGTCTCCAGAGGCGTTGGAGGATTTCTTTTATTTTTTTTTAAAGTTTTTACATGAAGTCTATTTTTAGGAATACTACTATTTTTGTGTGTTTCCTACCTCCAAAAGTTGGGAAAAGGCATTGCCAAGAATGGTGGGAAGGAGGGAGGTCCTGAGTTAGAGATGCCCCCTCCTGTGCTAAGCCATAATGTGGTTTGTTTGGGTTCAGCTTGATTTGTTGTATAAAACCTATTGAATGTGACTCATTCAATAAGCCATGGTTAAGCCACGTAAACAATAATCCCATCTCGCTGTGCTATAGAAGCTCAAGTTGGCAACACCTGTCACCCCTGACAGTTGCCTGGGGATGACGGGATCTAGACTCCTACCTGTACCTGGAAATAAGCATCACAGCTGGCAAGGCTGTCCCTGAGAAGCAGAGTGGGTTGCCTGCCTGCCTGCCTGCCTGCCTGCATCTTTGGTCTGCACTCTCCTGGAAATGAATGCCCCAGGGACGGGCAAGCAAGGGGGAAGCTGAGCTTCTCTTAGATGGTCTGGGGGCCACCTGCTCCATGCTGGACAACAGCAGCAATGGTGACAGAGGAGACTGATTGTGAGGATTTTATCAGCTCCTACCCAAAATGGTGAGCTCCACACTGTGCCAAGTCCAAGACCCATTCAGAACCATAAAAAGCACAGAGCTTAAAATCTGAGGTCTCATTCATGATTGGACTACAATGTTGAATGGTATCTGCCTGTTTAGACTGCTACATTATTTCTGTGATGGTAGACTCTTGCTATGTCCTTGCGAGTTTTGAATTCATCTCAGAGCTTTTTTAGCAAGTGGCATTAACGTGATCTCCTGCCATAATGTGCAATCAGCAAATGTGCAAAAAAGGACCTGTCCAGAGAGCTGTCCAGAGCTGGACCTGTCCAGAGAGTTGATGTGAGAAAATCCAGCCACAGATTCTGCCTTCTGCCTTGAAATCCTGTAGTCTTTACAAACTCATGCTGTATAATACATGTGCATAATAGTTAAATTCTTGAAACTTCTGTAAAATATGCTTCTATTACTGTAGTGAGAGCTTCTTTCAACTTTCTCTTGGTGTTTTTAAACTGACTTTATTGTTGAGACTGTTGAGACTTTACTGGAGCTACACATTTTCCCATTACTCTGAAACTCCCTGGCTGCTCTTTAGTCATGATGTCATCACACAAATGACCCAAATTATATAACTCACATGACGTCATTCCCCCTGTGCTTGGACTCCCATCCACATACCCATCAGCCACCTGTAGTGAAATAAGTGCAAGAACACCACATTCACTATCCATAAGAATTTCTCCAAAATGCCATCCTCCTTTGGAAGGAAGTCTGAAAGCAAATTTGCTTCCATCAGATTGTATGAGAACTTCTAGGAGAAATACATGTTATTATTATTATTGTTGTTGGTCACGCAGTCAGCCAGATGCCAGACTGGATTTGGCATTTTTATCCACCTATCGAGTCCTTCCCAAGGACTGGCATAGGCAGATGTTGTTCTTTGATGGTGTTAAAGTGTTGTCTCAGGGCATAAGCTGTTCCAGGTAAAGCTGCCTTTTGTAATTGGCTGATGGTGATTTTGTCAATGCTGATGGTCTTCAAGTGGTGCTCCAGATGTTTTGGGATTGCACCCAAGAAACCTATAACTATTAGTACTATCTTTGCTTTCTTTTGCCATAGTTGTTCTACTTCTATTTGCAGGTCTTTGTATTTTGTGAATTTCTCCAGTTCTTTCTCTTCTTTTCTGCTGTCCCCAGGTATTGCAATGTCCACTATCCAGACTTTTTTGTCTTTATCAACTATTGTTAAGTCTGGGGTGTTGTGTGGCAGGTGCTTGTGTGTTTGAATTCTAAAGTCCCAGATCACTTTAGCATCTTCATTTTCTATTACTTTGTCTGTTTTGTGGTCCCACCAGTTCTTGCTTGCAGGCAAATGGTATTTCAGGCAGATATTCCAATGCACCATTACTGCTACTTTGTCATGCTGTTGTTTCTAGTCAGCCTGTGCGATCTTCTTGCAGCAGCTAAACAGGTGGTCCACTGTTTCTTCAGCTACTTTGCACAGGCAGCATTTGCTGTCTGTTGCTGTCTTCTCAACTCTGGCTTTGTTACAAAGGCCTTAACTGTATTGGCTTGGGTGAGAAGAGTACATTTTAATAAAAGAAAAAATCCCCAACCCCTTTTGTTTTTCAGATCCATTCCCATCTATTTTCTTAGCTGCTGAAACCATTTACTTGCAATTTTGCCAAGCAATAAATGGAGACCTAGTATTTTTTTCCCCTGGCTATTAAGGAAGATTCATCCAGAAGCTCTACTTCTGTTAACCCTCTCCTGTCTAAATGCTCAGGTTGACAACACCAGAACAAATAGGTTTTTAATAATGCCAGATAGAAATAACAATAATATTTTTTTCCCTGGATAGGAAGACCAGAAAAATAATGGCAATGAATCATGTCCTTCATCCACTTTGAACAGTTGTTGAATGAATGGATGTAAGCTGAGGACTTTTCATTGCAGGAAAATGGCAAAGAGTCTTGGAACATCTTAAAGGCTAATCAATGCTTACTATAGGACTGGCTTTTGTAGACTACAGCCCACTACATTAAAAGCAAAATTGTGAATAGTAACACAAAAGGAAATATAGTTGGTCTGACTTAGCTTAGTTTGAGATAGATGATAGATAGATAGATAGATAGATAGATAGATAGATAGATAGATAGATAGATAGGAAATTGTTGTTGTGTAAGGAAACAAACTCCGCTCTGGAAAAATGAACTATCACAAAAGACTGGATTATGATCTGGATTATTACCAGAAATGTATTTCATAGATATATTTTGATGGTCAAGGAACATGCTTTAGTTCCCTTGCAGAACTGAATTACATAAATTAAATATGTAGTGCAAGAATACAGTTGGTCAGTTTGGTTGTCTTTCTGATTGATTGATTATGTGCCATCAAATCGTTTTCAGCTCCTAGTGACCACATAGATAGATTTTCTCCATGACCAAGAAAACCTTATGGATAGAAAACAGTTGTCTTTCTAGCTCAGTAGTAATTCTGTCTGACATTACCTCTCCATGATCTTAAACAAGTATCTTCATTCATTAGATGGTGGAGATAATTCTTTACCCAATTCCTATTTCCCAGTCCTGTACATCAGTTAGGGTGCTGTTATGGACTGATAGTTGCATCTTCCCTAACGATGTGAGGCACTCTGTCAATAGGGAAAAATGTATGCCAGAGTTTATTAGGGACATTTGCCCTAAAAAAGCACATTAAGAATAGTTTCTAGCATGAAATTAAAAAATAAAAGGAATGCATTATGAGCAATGTGCTATGAAATTGTAAAAAAGTTTTTGTGCAGATGTAATTTAAAAAAAAAAATGCAAATTGATGATCAGAAAAACAGAATCTGAAGAAACAGAATCTGAAGTTTATCAGATTCACTCCTTTTACCTGCTTGATAATCCTTTTACAATAAGCTTTTGGGGATATTCTGTCTGCAAGATATATCCAAACTCTAAACTACTAGCTAACTTCTTTCATTTAAAGTTAGGTCTTAATACCTCTTTTTTTAGCTAAAAGAGTAACTGAACAGCTGTACTAGATGTGTGTCTTTTCATGTTTCTAACAGAATCAATAAACTCCGGTGCTTTGGAGGAATGATTTCGGCTCAAAATATAGTAAAGGGGCAGATTTCTAGTTGCTATCTCTTGAAGGAGAAAAGTCATGGGATTTTCACACAGAGAAAACAAGAAAAGGGAGAGCAATTTGCTTTACTATTTTCAATAGCACTCTGATTTTTTCTTCATATGCAACTCACCTGAACTTTAAAGAATTCAGGATCCAAATGCCAATGGCTTCATCTCCCTATGATTAGAGAACACAGACAAATGGCTTCTTTTCAACCTCTGTGAGAGATAAATATATCCACTAAGCATAGGACAGCAGGCAACTCCCAGACTGTCCAACTTACGTAAGGATGTAAGATGTGAACGCACTAGAAACCAACAGCCTTCAAGGTGCATGAGTCAGCAAAAGCCATATATCACCTGTAGAAACATAAGCTGGCTTTCAACACTCATGATGGTCTTTACTTCACCAAAAATGACCTTTACTTGACAGAATGCAAGAACATATATTCCACAGTTTAAGCTTGGAAAGATTTTGCAAAGTTATGGCTTAGTTATGGAACTTCTGGGATTACAATAGGGTGATGTAACATTACATCACTATTGCAACTTAGGATGTTGAGGGAAAGCATCCAGATTGAAGAAGAAACAACACCCCCTTTTTTCCAACTGGTATTGCCTTTTCTTGGGTAAGTGGATGATCAAACCAACCCTTTTCTGAGTATGTGACTGATAATTTCCTGTCGCCACTACAAAGATGATTTGAAGTATGTTTTCTTTTTGCTTTTCAAAAATTGGGGAAGAAAGAACAAGACAGATTTTTGACAGAAGAAGTTTCATTTCAGCATGGGCAGAAGGATCCTCTCTCTGAATAGGAAAGCCTTAGGTTGATGTGCAATCAACTTTTCATTCTCCAAAAGCAACATACATAATCATATTCAAAGGAGGGTGCCATTGGTATCCAGGACTGTTCATTGTAGATCTTTGATGACAACTTCAGAGTCAGAAAAAAAAAATAAGCAGAATGAAATTACTACTGTTGAAATAAAGTTCAAGTGTCTAGAACCTCGTGAGAATATAAAAGTTGACACAGATAAAATTGTAGCAGATAAACTTTTTTGATTAACCTAGTGCTCCCAAATTCTGTATTACATCTATGTCTTCTAATATTACATGGCAGTCAACAGAGATTGAATATTTTGAATGGAGTCATGTATATTATATTGGTTGCTGGTTTTGAGAGATATAACTGAGATGAGCTTACTATGGTTTGCTATTTTGTTGTGTAGAGGAATAATTTGATTTTAACTGTATACTGTTCTTTACTTTCTGAATGATTTATTGTAGTTTCTTTTGCATACCTTGCAATGCATTTAATTACAGGTGTGAAACAAATAAAGCTACTTCTGCATATATATATGTAGGTGAGCGTGTGCACATGTAGATACAGGTAGTCCCCAGTTTAAGAATGAGCTCCATTCCCAAGGTCTGCCCTTAAGTCAGATGTGTATGTAATCTGGAACAGTATTATTGTATAATACTATATAAGTAGTATTGTATAATTAACTCAAACTATTGTGTATTTAACTCAAATCACTGCATATTTAACTCAAATTTAGCTACAATAGGCTCTGTTCTTAACTATGGGTCATCCATAAACCGGGTGTTCTTAACTCAGGACTACTTGTACAGTAGATACTCCAGTGAAAATAGTTCACAGTTTGATACCAACCATGCTCTCTGCAAAAAAACCAAAACCAAAAAAACCCTTTTTCCTGTTCCCTTGCAAATTTTTATCACACTGGTTCTATATTTTTGGTACCGGGTGTGTGTCTGTCTGTACTTTCTGTTTCCACACAGCATTAGGTGTATTTCTGTTGCATCTTCAGCCATGCTCAGCTGCCTATGCTTGCCTTCTTCTGAGCCCCCCAGTATCTTACCTCCTTCTAACATTATCTTCTTCCTGGACTCAAGTCTTCTTCCTTTCCTCTGACAAAACTATACACTCCTAACACACATGCACATACAAGCTTCAACAATAACCCCCATGCCCCCAACACACACTAGAGCTCTGTTTGTTTATCAGATAGCTGACTGGTAGGGAAATGGTTGAATTAGAGAGATTCCTGTTGGTTTTAAAACAATTGTGAATGTATCTGACAGAGAAGAACTTGCATTTTCCAGAAGCTCTGCCTTGGCTTCCAACCAGGAACACCAGAAAGGGTTGGGGAGACATGTTCCATTTTTCCAAAATTTTGCAGCCATACCTTCCTACAGATATACATGGGAAAGAAGAGTTCACATCCTCCAGACCCTTTCAGAGTTGCTTCCTTCCACAATTAGTATAGGGTATGGTTGGTGATTCCCAAACATATTAGCTCTAGCATATCTGTTATAAGAGGCGTTCCTGATGTGTCTATACATTTTTATTTTATTTGGCATACCAGATAAGTCACTACTTTGGGACCGTACTCACCAAAGATGAGCCTTAAATAACTGAAACACCACAGGAGTGTATGGTGTAATTAAATGGAGAACAGCGAATAGAGTATAATTGGTTAATATAGAGAATTAATAACTGACTCTGAAAATACTGGAAATAGCAGCCAATGGCCAAGGATACTTAAGTAATAAGAGTACTTGAAAACTTTACAATAGTGACAGGTGGAATTAACTAATGGAGTCTGCAAGCTTGCTGAAGAATAGCATTTGTCTGCTCTGAGAAAAAAATTAATTTCATTGGTGTTTTATTGAGGAGGGTGGAACAAAGTTTTTTGTGTGTCTTCCAAGTTGGCACAGGCAAGAAGGACCAGTATTTGTGGGAGCTTCTAGCAAGCATAGCCAACATATTTGCAGTGATTCAAATGTCTGCTATTTTCTTCTCTCCATCTTCACAAGTCACCTGAAGACTTGTGCTGAATTTCTACAGTACTCTTAACCTGGTTCCTGGATTAATCCATTTTTCAGGGTTCACACATTACATGGAGCCATAAATTAACCAAATATCTAGATTCATCTGGCAGACTAAGCCACACAGATATAATAACCAAGCTTAACATTAAGTACACTATGCTGTGCAAATGCAATCACAAGGTCTTGGACTGATCTTGTGTGAAGCCAGCTATAATCCTGCTGCTTCTTGAGGCCAACTCCCTAAGGCTAACCCAAGCATGATGAAAGCCCTTCTTCAAAACTGCTTCCCTAGAAGAGCTCCATTGCTTCTGGTACCTTTCTTCTGAATCTCTTCCTTTCGAACAAAAGACATCCCCTGACATTTCAGAGGCACAGCTGGGACATCATTCTCCAAAGCAGGCAGGAACAGTACAAAATGAAATGTAATATAATAGCCTCATTACATGAAATGAAAGTAATTTGTATGATTGTGCCCCATGGATTTAATAATCCACCCTTTGCTCAGATTTAAGATTATAATTCAATGGTAACTTCTGGAGAGACTTTGGGGGCTGAAAACAAAGTTTTTGGGGCTTACAGGTTACACACCTGATGTTTCTGTTGGTCAGCTGTTCCTGCACATTGCAGTTGCCCAGCTTAGGTTACTGTTTGGAAATTCAGTCGGCTATAGTAGCGTGAGAATGGGGCAGGGAGGCATGACCAGAGGGCATCTGCCTACCTACCCCACATGGATGCAAGTTTATTATGTATTTATTTATTCAATATATATGGCCACCCATCTCAGACATATGACTCTGGGGGTCTAACAGAATAAAATAGGAAAACAGTAAATTACCAGTATAGGAGCTGAGATAAAACCAACAACTCAGTCAACGTGACTAAGAGGTGGGCTCAGCTGCACAGCCTGGGCCCCAGGCTTAGCAACAAAACCAGGTTTTTAGGGCCTTGAAACACTTGAAAAGTCCTTGCTATCGCACCATTCGTTCAATTTAGAGCCTATGGAAAGCTTAATCCAGCAATAATGGGCTTTCTTTTAAGTGGACAGCCTGAATCTCTTGTTCTGTAACTCGTTACCAACCTTGTGAGATATTTCTAAAACTGGTTTAAAATTCTCAGTGGCAGGAGAGAAGGAAATATCTACACCTGTCACTGATCATTGGCATGGTTTCTCTTCTCTCACATTGTCATGGTGATACAAGTAATTTGTTAAAATATTTAATTACTACTCAGAACAGTAATATTTAATTACTACTCAGGGTATTCTTGCTGCTATATACCTTCATTAGAAATGATAGATGATGTTTCCTTCTATCAGTAATTAATTAATTTATTCATTAGGAATTTGGCTAGGGTTTTTTTTTTTCTGTCTTTACTCTCCTGAAAAACATAAGCATCTAGAAATTAGAATATTTTATTCACTTTCTGAGATCTACCTGTTGTACAACAGAGTATCTCCTTCTTCTCTTCCACCTTACAAATCTGTGTGCCATGTATTCATCTGTTTTAGAGGACATCTGATATATACAAAGGGCAGCAGCCGAAGGAAAGCATTACAGCCAGAGTGGGTGAGTTTTCAGGTAGATGGACCTAGTTAAATGCAACCCATTATTAATGCTTTTGTTAATACATGTCAAAAATCTTCCTTGCCATTTATCAAAAACATCCCTTTCCTTGCCAAAAGAGGATTCTGGTTTCCTAGCTATGCTAAAGGAGCTTGAGAATTTCTAATTGGTCTTGGTTGTGTTTTATGGTGATTTTATTGCTGGAGATGACAACCAAAATGTGCTACTTTGGGTAATATTTTTCTTACATATCTTCTCATTGTTGTGAAGGTTTTTCTGTCTCTGTATACCTCCTGATCTGGAAAAGCACAATAGAAAGATTTTTGACATGCCTTCCTTTGGGATGGATTTGCACTTGTGAAGCCTCTGAAGAAGTGATTTTATAACAGAAAGCATAATATTCACACTCTCTCTCGACCACAGCCTAACCATGTAAAAAAACCACAACATTCCAACCCATAAACCTTACTGAAATTCTCTTCTCTTTAAGAGAATTTTTGAAAGCAAATTCTCTTTCATCAAATTCAATCAGAAATGGTTGAAAAATGCAGAATTTCTCTGCCCAGCATGAGTTACTATTACTATTACATCTGGCCGTTTTCAGTGGAGATTCCCATCAAAAGCACTCACTACTTATAATTCAGCATAATATATTTGATGAGGTTCCCTTAATACAATAAATTATATAATGCCCATGATACCTTTAAGAAGCTCCTGGAGCCCAATATTTGGAGTCAGATTGAATCATTAATTGCAAAACAGAAAAATAATGGAATCAAATATTAAGTCAGGGAGTTTCCACCTGTCAATTTCCCCTTTGGTCTCCTTACCAGGGGGAACAGCAAAGCCACCAAGTTAGTATTTCATGGCACTTCCTTGACAATATCAGGGTGATGTCATGGGATCAAGGGTTGGGATCTGCCAAAATGAACATAAAAGGGCATCTGAAACCATTCTTTTTTCCCCATCTCTATACTAAAAGAAGTGCAGAAGGTCGAACAGAACTTCCCAGCCATATAGAACAACAAATACTATAAACTGAGATTCAGAGGAGGTGCGACATGCTCTAACAAAGTGTTTCTCAACTTTAGCAACTTTAAGATGTGTGGACTTCAACCCCCAGCATGCTGGCTGGGGAATTCTGTTGAAGTCTACACATCTTAAAATTGCCAAGGTTGAGAGACACTGCTCTAATATGGAATTGGCATTACCTTGATGTGTGAAATCTGGAATTATTTCTCTGTGAGATACCTACTCTGGGTCATTTCCTCTCAGATTACATATATTTCACTTTATAAAATGGCTTGTTTACCTTTTCATTGTCCATATTCCCTTGTTGTCTCACTGGGCAGCCTTTGTAATCTTTTCTCTCTTATTCCCAGTAACTGTGTTGAGGCTGGAACTCAGTGAACATTTATTCAGAAATAAGCCACAATGAAACAAATGAAGGTTATTTCCTAAGAAATGCATGTTTCTATGCATTTCCATGTTGTTTAATGCAGGGAATATGGGTGGAGGTCGCTGTGTTTAAAGGTTCAGGCAGTGACAGCAGCAGTAGGCGGAGTAATGATGCAAAGGGGTGGGGCTGCAACATATTTGAGGGCAGGGCCAGAGAAGTTTATTTTGTTTTTAATGAGATTTTTCTTTTCCTTTTTAAACTTTGTGAAATCTGTTCTAAATTTATACTATGATTTATGCTCATGTATTTCCCACCTCAACATCATGGAAAAGCCAAATGTGTTAGTCTGGGAGCTGCAAAAAGGTAGGCTGGAAGTCCTAACGGGGACCAGATTTACACCTTTCTTATTTAAAATGTAATATTTCAGTATTAGGAAAAGTAAGTCATTATGGATCTCTCCATCAAGGTTGGTTAGGACCATCTATCCTTTGCTGTTTCCTTTTCCTTGACTCATAATGTCTTTTGGAGCTATTCCCGCTGATAGCACTCCTAAGAGGAATGGATTAGACAGGTTGAGTAATTAACTACAGCAGGGTTCCTCAACCTTGGCAACTTTAAGACGGGTGGACTTCAACTCCCAGAATTCTCCAGCCAGCACTGAATTCTGGGAGTTGAAGTCCACCCATCTTAAAGTTGCCAAGGTTGAGGAACTCTGAACTACAGGACAGTCAATATTGTTATTGCTGCTATCTTATTCTGGCAGCCCAAGTCCCAGAGAGGAACCAAAGTGCTAGAGAAGAACTTAAAGTTCAGCAAGCCCAAGTCATTTGCTAATTAAAATCTTGAACTCAACTAGTTCATGCAATATTGTATCTTTCCTCACTACTGATTCTTCCTGAAACCCAGCCATAGGAATAGCTGAAAAATATTGTCTTGTCTTTCTTTCTTTCTTTTGCCTCCACTGAAGGGTTTACATGGGCAGAAGACAAGCTAAAATGGTGTAAATCATGGCCAGTATCATGGTGACGGGTGATAAAATTGGGTTTGCCAAGTTGTTCTGGCGATGCTACAAATATCTTTTTAAGAAAAGCTTGTTTTCTTTCAAATACCTTATTTAGGCAAGTCAAGGATGAGAAAGAGTTAAATTCCGGGTCAGTCTCAATTGAGGGAAAATGATACCTCCCTGAACATAGAGATAGAAAATGTCATATATATAGTTGCCATGGTGACAGCATAAATATAGTCAATTTCAACTCAGGCTCTGCGGTGTCACACTTTATTTTATTTGATGCCTTCTTGTGTGTGTCTAAAGTTCACAGACCTCTGTATCCCTTAAAACTAAATTGGTCTGGAACTTGACGTTCCCAGCAAGTAGCTTTAGGAACAGTGGGTTACATGATTATATGAGCTGAAATGCTGGGGGGGTTTTCATGATAGGTGTCCCACAGTTACCTTTTTAAGAAAAAATAATAGCGTGGGTTTCCATAGTTCTTCCACTGCCTTTTCTTATAAAAGTGAAACATTTCCCACGGCTTTTTCATTTTCTCTGGCTTGGATTCCAAATCCTGCCTTCAAACTGAGTGAGACATCTTAGCGCCGTTCCTCATCCTATTCTAGTCCTGCAACCCTAGCTACCATTACTGGCAGTTTTCCAGGTGTTGATTGGCTTCTGTTAATCTAAGGAGAAAGCTCTTGTTTTTTGTAGATAACCTGAGGGGTAGTCTACCTTGGCAGCGATTCATTGTACCACTGCCAATTTCTCAGCTAATCTGGTTAAGAAAAATCAAAAGGCGTTAGCTGATTGTCTGTAGGCTGACAGGGCATAATTACTGCCTTCTCTTCATTAAGTTGCACATGGTCCAATCTCTGTTTTGAATTGGCATTCTGGCTTTGCAACACAAAGCAGTTTTGATATGGAAAATACTGCCAAAGTATGTGTCAAATACTCCCGCAAAGAACTTAGTTTTTTTCCTATTAAAACTTCACAATTGCTGCTGTTTGATATCAAGAGACTTTCCCTCCATCTTCCTCAGACAATGAAATCATGCAAACCTTATGAAATTGTGTCGCATATTCCTGACTTCTCCCAAGATGCCATCATGAAGTTTCTCCTCCAGCCTTCACTGTGTGAAGAGGAAATTTTCACAATGGCTGAACACAGAAACAAAGAGAGGTGTGACCAACCTGTGGGCACACCCTCATGATACGTGAGGTGGAGATGAAGGGATTTGTACAGATGTGATTCCCTTTGGTGACGGTTTGCAGGCAGATTTCTGCACCCACAGATTGATATCCAGATTTTTTATTAAATATCTGTGTGTGGTGTGTTTAGAGACGGAGAGAGGAGTTACTTACTTCTGAAAATATGCACACTGGGTGGGGCTCTTGGTTCTTTTTCTTTTGCAGCAAAAAACTCTACGTGCTCAAAGCATTGCAGGGTGTTCTCCAGAAGCTGCTTCTCTTGGCCACACTTCTTGGAATAACCTTGTGACTATGCAATAGGACCCTTCCTATTGGTTTAGTGCAGTGCTTCTCAACCTTGGGAACTTTAAGATGTGTGGACTTCAACTCCCAGAATGCTGGCTGGGGAATTCTGGGGGTTGAAGTCCACACATCTTAAAGTTCCCAAGGTTGAGAAAACCCTGACTTAGTGTGATGAATACAATATAGTCAACAATCTAGCAGTCACAACAGAAAGTTTCATATCTGAAATAATGAAAAGGATGATAGCAACTCTAAAACAAATGAAATCTTGAGGAAGGGGAATTCAGGCAATATCTAAATAAAGAGTTAAATGAGAGAGTTAAACTAAGTGCGATAAAACTGTATTAAATAAATATGTGATGCTGAATTTTTGCTTGGTGTTACACATTATATCTTTGAAAACAAATGTTCATCATTGCTAATGAGCTCAGAGGACCAAAAGTGCCAGTAAATCACTTGAAATTGTAAAGAGCAAACTACTCATTATAACCTGAGTCCTCAACACAGACTTGAGAATTTAATGGTGTCCATAAGGCTCCGTGGCCTACATGATGCTACCTTTACATACATACACATACATAGCAATCAGACAACTCCCTTCTGGAGTAAGTAATGATATGGAAAGCATAGGAAAAAAGCAAGAAATAGTAAATCAAGGAAATTAAAGTCATGAGATAAGAGAAAAGGAAAGGAAATATAACTATGTCTAAATTACACACATACTTAAATATGTACTTCAAGGAAGCCTAATTCTTAGTTACTTGTGATTTTAATTGGGGATATTTATGTTTTTATTGTTTTTATTGTCTTGGATTTTAATTGTAAGCAATCCAGAGTCCCCCTCTGGGGGAGATGGGTGGCATATAAATTTAACAATCAATCAATCAATAAAAATAATAATAATCCTACCTTCACCCTAATGGCAATAGAAATGTTTTTAACCCCAACATTTCCAAAGCCATCAACCCCTACAATAACATGAACATAAGAATACCTTTAATCTCTTAATTATCTATATTTTTCTAGGTTTTTGTGTTTCTGTTACATCCATTCACTGCTTCGTGCATTGCCTGTGCTCTTGAAACTCCTTATGGCCTCTTTTTGCAGGATCTCATCAGATCTATCCACCCACCACTTTCTAGATCTTCCCCTTCCTCTTGACTTATTCTGCCTTCCTTCTATCCTGTACCTGTCTTGTCATTCTGTGCTTGTTCACTCTCTCTATATGACTGAAAGCACCCCATTTTTAAAATTAAAAAACAAACAATAAGAAACTAGCCTGTTACAAAGTTGGCATGCTGAAGAGCAATGCTAACTTGCTTCAAAGCAAGGAGCAAGCTTCACTTTTGTAGCCCATATTTTCAACAATGTCTTCATGCCCTACAGAAACCCCAAAGGCATTCTTAGAGAAATATAATGGTGGGGGGCTGCTGTTCAGTGTTTTTGTAGAAGTATGTCTGGTGCATGTAGAAAAGGTAAAGGTTCAGTGAAATAGTAACCAGCCTTCTGGAAAATGGGTATTTGTAATTTGCCATGCCATTCACAGTAGGCATTTTGTGAGAGTGTGTGCATAATGTGCTTTCCAAATGCCTAATGTGCTACCAGCCTAAAAAGGCTGAGGACAGCTGCATTCAGTTATATCAAATGCATATGCTATAAATTAATGAAAAGGAGTTGTTTAAAACAGAAGCGGTAAGATGGAAGGAGGTGGAGACCCATTTCTGTGTTGTCAAAATGGAGAATGCATTATTACAGCTGAGGACAAGGATTTGCATAGATTTTTCACAAACTTATATACTGACAAGATTGGTCAGCTCTTCAAGTTAGTCCAGACAAGAAGCACAGCCAGGAGTACCAGCTCTATCTTTATTGTAAGGTTACATTAACAGAATCTTGCAAGTCTGAAAATACATCTTTCCCCCGCCTCCTGCTTTACAGTCCAAGAAACTAGGGAGGGTCCTTTCTGAGACGTTGCCACGCCCCCATTCCTTCTGCTCAGCTGCCTCTTATCCAACCATTGCCCAGTCTGCAGCTCTACTTCCTGTCCCCCAAGATCATTCCCATGTATCATTACAAACGCTAAACTTTAACCTATTGTCAGTAGAAATTTCTTACACTAAACATTACTGTGACAGGTAATCCTCATATAACATGAATCAAGGATTACCACTAATCATAAAAATTCACCAAAAACTAACAGTACTGTTTAGTTTAACCTTAGATATCCCTGACTTCACCCTAATTCAAACAGAAATACTTTGTTCTGGAGAACTAAAAGCTATCCAGAAAATAATTCACACTATAACAGGACATTAACTGATACCATAAATTCAACCTAGAAGTAACCATCAAGCCAAAGTGAATATTGTATTCAAGGAAGCCTAACTTTATTTTTATCCACTTGTCAGTGATTCAGCCTGAAAGTAAAAAGTAAAAACTACTCTAGCAGGCAACCCCTATTGTAACTTGAACATTACTCATCATAAAAACTAGTCATAAAAATTCACTCAAAACTATCCTTCCCATTAACTGTAGCACAGTTTCAAGGAAACCTGTCATGGAGCTCAAACTGTAATCCTTTAAAGGAAGGGAATGACAGATATTAATCTCTATTTCCAGCTATCCCATGTTAAGTTCCACAATTGTCACTGTGTACAATTATTATACCATATGGTTACGTTAAATCCAGACAAATGCATATATTTGTCTGGGTTTTTCTACAGTCACACTAGCACGTGCTCATAATTCAATTCACTGTGCTCATAATTTGGACTCTTCAGAAATGCTCACTGGCCTCAATTTCATCTAATATGACACTTCAAACAATTTTGAATCCTACCCAATTTTTGGTCATATGCAAATTTGCTGAGCATTCCTTCCATTTCTTACTAACGAAAATATTGAAGAATGTTGGACCAAGAACTGAATCTTCTGACACCTCAACTGAAACCAATCTCAATTTTAATGGGGACCATTGATAAGCACTCTTTGTGTATGATTTTTGAACCAGCAATGTTTCCACTTGATTGTCATGTCATCCAGCCCACAGTTAACTTTTTCAGCTGAGTTGTAAACTTCTATTTTTATGCCTGATTTATAATAGAGCCAATGGTAGGCAGCAGGGACACTAATACTGAGGATGAGATCAGCAGGTATCACCTTTCTCCCATGGAGAAGGAGAAGGAGAAGGAGAAGGAGAAGGAGAAGGAGAAGGAGAAGGAGAAGGAGAAGGAGAAGGAGAAGGAGAAGGAGAAGGAGAAGGAGAAAACTAAAAGCATTCCCCAATCCAATTGAAGAAGGTGTTGAGAATTCTTTCTGCTTCTTCAGTTGTATTGGGGAAGTCACGTACACTATCAATCTGGATATTTTACTCCTGGACTGATCTTCTCACAAGAGCCTCCCTTGTCAGCAGGTAAAACATTCTCAGAATGATCTTTGCAAAGACTGCTGAAAACATTAAAGGAAAGGGAATTTGGTGGAAATGAAAAAAATACGAAAAAATAGCTGTTAAGAAGGCACCATGGGGATACTAAAGCACATTTCAATTTTTTTTTTTTTACTTAACCCACACAAGTACAGCTTCCAAGGGATATTGGCTTCCCAATCCCAGTCATTATGTTCCTTGTAAAACTGTGCATAAATGTTCATGAACATTTCAACTTAACTCTATGGAGGTGGAGGAACGATGGGTTGCTGAGTGTTTCTCTTCCATGGCTAATAACAACTTTAGACAGTTTTAAACTCACAGATGCGGACATGGGGCCAAAACAAGCTCCTTCCTTCATGCCACGCTGATTCCAGAGGGCCTCCTGGTTACTTCATTTGAAAGGAAAGAAAAACCTTGTTTGGCCCAAATTAGTCTATTGACTAAGAAATATGATAAAAGTGCTCTAGCAAGTAAAGCAGGTAGTTTTCATTTATTTCTCCTCTTTCATTAAACAACTGTCAGTTAAAGGTGAATCAAATTACATGTGTTTTGACATCAACAAGTACTTCAAAGGATTACTGAACTGTGCTTTCAAAACCACTTAGATCTCTGATTGAGCTGGGCTATGTACACACACAATTAGAAGATTTATTTCCTTATTATTGATGGCACCGCTACTCTCTGAAGAATGCTAGTCATTCTGGGTTCATTTTTTAGGACATGCCGCTCTTCAAATTGACAGGACGTGTCCTTTTGCCATGAAAATACTCTTTTATGTTTTGATCAAAGAGTTCGAAACACTAGTTTCCTTTCATACATATTCATAATTTCTGCAAGCCATTTCAAAACTAAAATGGAAATGCTTCTATTATAGCCAGGTTACAGCACTCAGTTTAAAAAGTTTTTGTATTCTCCTATCTGATTTTTTTTCTTTTGCCCTTGCCTGATCTTTATTATTATTGTTGCTGTTGCTGTTGTTGTTAGTGTTTGATCCCAGTGTCATTTGTTGAGTTCAGGATGTTCTATAGTCCTTCTTTTTGCTTTGATGTATTTTTCTTCATCCCTTAAATTGTGAATAGAGAACCTGGAAAAGACAGTTTCTTTCCGCTGAAACTTGGCTGAATTTCCTGAAAGACATTTGTGAAATTTTCACTTTAAAAATTCTGGGGGAAACTGAGACCAACTGCATTTGGTGCAAAAGGATTCTGTTTGTGTGTTGTTGTTTTTTAGTGAGGGTTTACAAGGCTTCATACATGTCTTCATAACTGGCGTAGGGTTAGGAAAAACCTTGAGATAAAAAAAAATAATGAATGTGAAGAAAAGTTGATGACCCCAAATCTGCACTGCTCAGTTGGAATTACCACTTCCTCCTTTTTAAAAAGCTCATTTTTAACAGTACAAGGTCCTTTCTATGCTTGGAATAGCTGCTTTATAAGAATCTATCACATTCATAAAAATTGGCCACACTCCCTCTTAAACCAGTTAAGAAAACACAACTGCTGTGTTTACATAATTGATGGGTTGATTATGCACCATCAAGTCGTTTTTGACTCCTAGTGACCACATAGCTAGATTTTCTCCATGAGTTTACATAATACACTGTCCCTAAATAATTGATATGACAGCCTAGTGTGCTGGCCAGATTCATCCAATATGCTAAGAGAATGGCTGGGTGGACCAAAAACAATCTGCCACATTAGCTCCATTTTTTGCACCCATTTGGGGTGCAAACCCAGCCAGTCTATCATAAACAGGAAGACATGAATTTGAGATAAAGCAGACGAAGTGACAACAAAACTGGCACCCAGCAGCTGCCTTTATCCTCAAAGAATGTAAGCTAGGGATGCCTTTAATTCAAGGTTACAAGTAAGATGGGAAAAGAGTCTTGACATTTGACTTTGCGTGCGCTACTGAGCACAAGAGCACTAGAGGAAATGGATGCAGGGAAAGTTGCAGAGGGATTTTGCAATGTATCTCCTAAAAGGCTTTTTTTTTGCAGTTCTCTATATAACACGCTTCCCATTGATTAGACTAATATTCTTAGGGCTCTCATCACTTCCTTCTTCTCTCATTCATTTCTCCTTCTCTTCTGACTCTGCTCTGTCCACTTCAGGTACTTACTCGATCTGCTCCATCTCCTTAATGGAAGAGAGCACACTATTGGCTTTTAGCTGCAGACAGTCTGTCACTGTGTTCTTCTTATCTTTATTTTCATTAATGCAACCACCAGCCTCAAGACAGCTTTTTAATAAAGTTATTTCCCTAAATGTAGGGTTTTTGTCTCTGTATATACATTCTGCTGCTATCTCTTATCCAATGAAGGGCAAGGTACATGTTGAGAAAGATGGAAGGACTTCATGGGGAGCACTTTCATACTACATTATCTGAAAAGCTAGCAGAATTACCAGCCCAGCCCATGAGAATTATCATTATACCGACTGAAATTGAAAAAAAAAACCCTCCAATTTTCAGTATAAGTTACAAACAAGCCCTAATCATCTATTACCAGCCATTGCACAAATAGGCAGTGAGGGAGGAAGAGAGTCCTGTTTAAAAAGAGTTATGCTTCAACAGGAGGCAATGGGAAGACTACATTTTATTTCTTATTCCTTAAATGCTTGGTTCATTATTGCTTTTGCAGATTCATTATGAATGGGATTGGGAACACTTCTATGATCTGTCAGTCTTCATGTTACATTTTGGGATAACAGAGCAATAGTTTATATATTATATTTCCCCATAAGCTAAATGTATTCCAAAGCAAAATTGTCAATAACCTAATCATCTGTCACAAAATTTAATATAACCAATTTGTTAAAAAAAAGGGGGGGGCATTCTCTTCACTCACATACAACAGAACCGTTCTAACCAGACACAGAAAGTTCAATAATAATGAAACTATAAATATACAGTGGTACCTCTAGTTACGAATGCCCCTCCTTACGAATTTTTCAAGATACGACCAACTCCGGCCCCAAAAATTTACCTCTACTTGCGAACTCCGCCTCTACTTACGAACCGGATCCACAGCCATTTTCCCTGCTGCCACACGGTCGTGGCTTCCTGTGGGCGAGATTGCGGTAGCAAGGAGACGTTCGGTGAGGCTTGTGGTGTGTTTTGTGGCGTTTGGAAGGTTTTTGTGGCGTTTGAAAGGTTTTTGAGGTTTAAAAATAAAATGCATATGTTTCAGAACTGTTTAGCCATATTTACATTGAACCTTATGGGGGAAATTTACCTCGGGGTGCGACCAAATTCGGAGGGCGGATTAGCCATATTTACATTGAACCTTATGGGGAAATTTGCCTCGTGGTGTGACCAAATTCGGAGGGCGGAATGGATTAACCGTATTTACATTGAACCTTATGGGAAACTTTACCTCAACTTGAGACCAACTCGAGTTGCAACCAGAGTCACGGAACGGATTAAGTTCGTAACTAGAGGTACCACTGTATGTACTGCCTCACTTCCCATATAAAGCCCTTTTACTTACACATGTGCGCACACACACGCACCAGATTAAATTAGTGTATAGTCTATTCTTCTAGAACTGCTAATTAGCTTACATCAAGGCCATATTGTCCTTGGTTTTCCCATTGCTATCAACTCCAGCCACTTTGAATCTATTATCATTTCAATTCCAAATTAAAAAAACAAAACAAAACAGTCCTGACTAGCTAAGTCAAGTGAATCCTGAACACTGCTATGAATCACACTTATAAAAACAACAATGCCCAAAATAATGTAGGAACAACATATCCGTACACCAACAGTCAATACAAAATTACCTAGAAAAATCACAGTCTGAGAACTTAACTTATTTAACTGCCAAGACTACCAGGAATGTATGTCACTTCTAACCTCATAGCATGCCCTGCAACATTTTGAAGAATCCAACATTACAGACCTCAAGTCCACAGAAACCATCATGAGGTTCACAAGTGTTCTGTTTGGATTAGCTAAAGGCCTGGAGGAGGTGGGGTGGGGACACCATGGAAGATTCTGGATCATATCCAGTAAAGTAGAGTTACATGAAAATTCCAAACAATCAATAGAAGGAACCACTCACTAGATATAGTATATTCCCTTACAAACCAAAATGTAAAGTTTACTGATAATTGAAGCAACTGAATCCTTAAAAAGACTGCTAGAGACCAAGAGGTCTAATACTGCTGGATGTTGATTGTGGCTATCAAAAGGCCCTTGGCTATTTCTGTAGCCTTGCGCTTCAGTGTGACTAAGGGTCAAATGTAATGATCATGGAGTTAGCCTTAGAATTGGTAGGGAAGGCTACCTACTTAGACCTGGAAGGACAGAGCCAAGGAAATGGGGCAACTCTGAGTTCTCTGGAACCAAGGGGCATCACCCACCCCAACCCCAAATTTTGCCCATTTTCTGCATTATTCAAAGCAATCTTCACAAAACTCATGTTGGGAACTAATACTGAGCTGTGATGGGTTGCAGAACACTATTCTCTTCCATTTTTCAAACAAATGTAAGCAGACTAACTGAAAAGGGTAGTGATGATTTTTCAGACCTCACAGTAATTTCTTCTTATTACATGGAATATGGCTTTTCATGCGTTTGCTTTTTGTCTCAATATTATCTTTAACAGCTGGTTCCATTTAGGTATGCGATGAAGAGCAAAGAACATTCTTTCTTTTATAACTTCAGAAAGCTCATGTATTTTAATGTGTTTGTTTTTATTCTTTTTGTCAAAGATCTTTGGTTGCATATGCATGATACCATTTTCCAACTAAATAGCCAATAAACATTTTATAGTACATTTTATTTACAAAATAAAAACCAAATCTTTCTTGGGATTGAAAGAAGATCAGATGAATACATTTAGAATTAGATGGGAAAATCCTAGACTGTAGTGCTCCAGATGGCAAAGAAGGTATTATAATTCTTTATGTTGCTTTTTATTGAACTATTTAGATATCAGCACAAAAACTAAAAATACAGTTAAAAAGGAAGCTAAAGAAAGAATTAAAGGCAAATGGAAGGGGGGAAAAGGAGTATATGTGCACATATTTTAAATACCATTTTCAGTGTTTTTGCCCAGAATCTGTACTGAATTGGATAGTGCTTTTAGGACAAACGTTAATATACTAAGCTAGAACACTATCCAGTTCAGTATGATCAAGCAATGGGAGAAGAGGGGAGAAATTAGGAGTCAATGATTATCCCCACTTTTCCAACCTTCTAAAGTCAGTTTTAAATATACATTTGTGACAATACCTATATGTTTCTTAACCTCATGGAGGAATAGAATGGATTAAGTATTAATCTAATATTAACTGAGTATGACTTCAATTCCTGGTGGTATTAATTAACTGTTTTACTAGGAAAGCATCAACGTCGTGTTTTAAATTCGATATGTCTAAAATATCAACATGTCTTTCCTTATATTATATGATCTGCCAGTCCTACATTTTCATAGTTAATTAATTCAGTGTCACTGAGTTGGGTTCTACTCCTAGTAACTGACAGGAACAAATGCTTACCATTTAGGCCTAAATAACTCAGTTCTTCCAAGGATATTTCAATCATTTGATCTTGTCCTTCCTTCTCAGTTGTATTCCCCATCTTTCAGTCCTTCAACCTTGCCAAGAAAACATTCTTTACTATGCATGATAGCAGGCAATGAAAGGGGGAATATTTGAAATAAAAATGAAGGATTCCTTATTAAAGTTAATGAGACTCTTAAAACAGTGGCACTTTGCAGATGCACACAAAAGCCTAAAAAGAGTCAGGCTGTTTTAATTAACAGAGAGCTGCTATATTCACATGAGATTCAAAAGACATCTTCCAAATCAGTTGTGAAATGTGGACAGTTCTGTTTGGGACAGCTCACCTTGTAATATGGCAAATGAGTGCATATGAATCTTTATTATTATTCTTTGGGATACCTCCAAATATTATTGGATATTTTATTTTATTATATTATCATTATCACTATTTTATTTTATTTATCATCATCATTATTATTAACATCATTTATTATATTATTATCATTATCATTATTTGGGACACCTCCAAATAGTCATCAATATACATGAACTTCCATGGGTGCAAAGAGGATTCAAAGTCTAACAATCATGTTATACCTTCATAACAGTTTGGCTCAAAGCTGTAGCATAAAGACAGTGGAACTATAAAAATGGTGGAATATAGTCCAGAGGAATTTGTAACATAATGTAATCTCTAACCTTTCCAAATATGTATTAAGAATATAAATTCCATTATCTGGCTGGTAATTCTCACTGCATGCTTCTTGAAATCCTTTCTGAGAAGGAATATATGGAAGTCTCAAGGTGTTCCAACTGAGACCTAAATGAATTACCTCTAGCTAGATTTATAATTATGTGCACAGAGCTGGGAAAATTCTCTTTACCATCACCAGTGATTAAAGATCATCCTAATTCATTCATATTGTATCTTAGTAAATGATGGATTTTTCATCTTCAGAGGTATCTTCAGAGTTCTCTGAGATAAGCTGTTCTATTTTTACATTTTTGGATTTGAGGCTGAGAAGCAATAGGTGACTGTGCTTTAGTTCATCTTTTTGAAGCAGACAGAAAAATTTTATAACCCTGGATCTTCATACACACATGAACCTCATGAATCTGCTTATGGTAAAAGGTTACAGTTGGATTTCAGACTACTGATATTTATAGCATGAGATCCATCTGTCTTTCCTTATAAAAAATCTTGTGCAAGTTGTTAAATGTGCTTCCAAATTTCTAAAAAAAAAAAAAAAAAGTTTATTTGCTGACTGCCAACCTACCTCCACAGGTTGTTCCTGTGGGTAAAAATAGGAAATGACAGTTCTATATGTATAGCCTTGGACTCCTGGAGGAAAAGTGAGCTATCGATCAAATAAATAATTAAATTTAGGTTTACCATGAGGCCAAAATGCTAAGTGATGCCAAATTGGGGAATATTACTGCTAAATATATTCTGAAAGTCATGTCTGTTAATTTATGGTTTTTCCATACCAGATAAGAGTGGAGCTTCTGATGTGGGGACCATATCAGATTAGAGTGCTCCCACAGAAACCTAGAATATGTTTGATTATAGAGTTCTGGACTCAATTTTCAAAGCAAATCAAGTCAACTTTGCACAGCTTGAACATAGGTTGACAAAATGGCAGACAATTAAAAGAAAGAGCAACAGACCTAAATACAGAGAAGAATTAAACCACTTTAGAAAGAAATTTTGAAATTGTCATCTGTCTCAGAAACTTCACACAGGAAAGAATTTTGATATCAGGTCAGTTTATAATTTATGACTGCAACAGAGTCCGGTTGATATATTGTGATCAATCTATGATAGTTTATGAATTTATTTATGGGATGAAAATGAGTATGTTGTTAAGCAAAGGTTAAAATACATATTCCTTAAACTAATAAGTCAGCTGCATCTAACATTTTCTGCTGAAAAGATGCACAAATGTGCTCAAGGAAAGTGGAGTCAATGTTTTGCATGTATACCATAAACATTCACAGAATCTGCAAAACGCTTGAGCTGAATTTCTTTCTAAGAAGCTTCGTGGTCAGCATTAATTTAATTACTTCCACCATCTTCTTCTTCTGTGGCCTTAATGTTGCTTAATGTAACTCTTTTATCTTTTGGGATATAAAAATAGATATTGCATTCCTAAAAAAGGAACTGCATAAACTGAAAAATTAATCAACCTAACCCTGAACCCATTGATTCCCTCCCCCCTTCTTCTTTTGGCCTGGTAAGAAATTAAGATTAATTTCATATTTCTTCCAAAGCGTTTCTGTGAAAAGCCAAGATAGAAGTTCATATGAAACAGAAAAAATCACCCTGAATCCTCTCATATCTGACCAAGACAAATCTGACCTTTTCTGTTTAATGGTTCATTGACAATTCTTGTGGTTATAGGTATTGAGGGTTGATAGGATAAAAAAGCTCTAAACTCAAACTCTGAGTAAGGAAAAAAAGAGTTCTTGGAACTCTAAAAAGAAAAAGCACCAGGCTATATTTCAACATGGAGTTCACAGTTATATACACTGCTAAAAGGGAACATCACATTTTATTCTCTAAAAGTATGTGTCCAGATCACATAACTGCATCCCAGACATGCATACAGTATATACATACAAACATACCGATCATGCTATTTCCTTTTGGAGTGAGCAATATTATGTGCAGGATAGTTTCAAATGATTGATTCAGGGTGAGTTCAGGAAGAGAGATTTTAGAGACCAGCACAGAGAAAAAGCTACTTTGTAAAATGCATATTTGGTTTGTCAACGTCATCACTGCAGGTTGCTTTGATGGCCAGTAACATAGAGTGCTTCTAAAAAGGCAAGACATTACAGGATAGAATGTCTTATTCTCATTAATCATAATCCCCCAAATTATCATCTTCTTAATCCAGTGTTTCTCAGCCTTGGCCACTTTAAGATGTCTGGACTTCAACTCCTAGAATTCCCCAGCCAGCTGGCTGAGGATTTCTGGGAGTTGAAGTCCAGACATCTTAAAGTGGCCAAGGTTGAGAAACACTGTCTTAATCATTGATTAAAGATGTGCAGATTCCTGGCCAACATAACCTGTCTTTTTCTGCTTATTAAACTCTGCAGTGTTGTGAACATTCAAGGTATTGCATGGTTGCTACATGTCCACACAACAAACTTGATTAAGCTAAAATGGATTTAGGCAGGATGCAGTTCAGCAACCCTAGAAGAACACAGCCATTTTCTTTGCATATTGAATGAACCAGGCCACCCCATGAAACCCTACTATGGGTTATATGTTTGAATGTTTGCATTTTATTGACCTGGCTTTAGGGTTTACCTTGCAGTGTAAGCCTAGACTTAATGGCTAATGTCTGCTACTGAGCATAGCTAGCTCTGTAGACATGGCTTCATACAAAAAGGTCCCAGCTAAATTTGTGGTATCCCCAATGAAACAATGGAACAGAAAATAGGAAAGAGATTTTGACACTATCAGGCAGCACTGATTGACTGATTGATAAATAGCCTGACTTGTTATTGGGCATAACAACTAAACATGAGAATTCTGTATAAAAAGATAAATACATGTCTAATCATCAAATGCAGGTGGCAGTCAATAAGAGAGGGCCATTGTAGAATCACAGGGCTGGAAGCAACTGGAAAGATAATCTCATTAAACCCTCTAATGATGCAGAAAATCCATTATTCTAGCATCTTTGATTGGGTGCCACACAGCCTCTGCTTAATGACCTTAATGTTTAAGGTAAAACCACCACCATCACCACCACCCTACCACTTTCTAAAACAGTCTTCCTCCCTTGATGAGCAACTTTCCTGAATATCGGTGATTGCATCAGTCTCTGTTTATTAGCTCCCGGGGGCACAGGGTTGGTCATTACTGGACTCAGAATGCTGCTGTGCTAAACAAACATTAGCTTTGCTCCAGCAAGGCAATTTTTCCATGTCCTTAAAATGCCACAACAATTTTGCTTATTTAGGAGCCCAGTGAAAAAAGGATGTTAAATATACATGACAGGATTTTATTTTTCCAGGTCTCATTATGAGCACAAAAATGGATTAATCAGTATTAAAAGGATACACAACTTCCGTCTCAGCAATGGCTAGGATGCGAACAGCTACTTTAGGAATGCAGAGTAGCTAAAGGTCAGAACTTTCGGGTTAATATTTTTATTCAGGGTACTATATCAGGCTGCAAACATTTAACCAATCAGTACCAAATCAGCACCAAAGAGAGAGAAAACTCTATCTCTTTGCTGCTGTCTAGTAACTGACTGCCTTCATGAATTGTTGTCTTATGAAGGCAGTTGGGTATTCTGGTATGTTATAAGCTATTCTGTTGGGAATCTGCAGTCTCAGAAGGATCCCCCCCAATGATATAGAGGAAGGGTCAGACTAAATACAAACCACGGGAGAAGGAAAGAGCAATCTGCTTCAGCATTTTCCCAACAAAATCGAATGGTCATTTGCAAGCAGGACAAGTTCACATGATACTAGGGAATGAGTTCCCCCAGGAAGGAAGATATTCAGTGAGCTATTGAGGAAGAGCACAGAACAAGGGCATGTAGTACAAGGAGTATAGAGCAGGGTTCCTCAACCTTGGTGACTTGAAGATGTGTGGACTTCAACTCCCTTGCTGGTTGGGGAATTCTGGAGTTGAAGTCCACACATCTTCAAGTCGCCAAGGTTGAGGAACCCCGGTATAGAGGATGGCCTTGACAGACAAAGGGAAGATCCATTACCAAGGCAATGATCAGATAAATATGGATTGAGCCCATACCAAGAAAAGAAAGAGATTTATGAAAATAACTGAAACAGTGCCTCCCCCCTGCTGCAAATTACATGAAGATAAAAGAGGGAGGAGGGAAGGCAGACTTGCAAGATTCTGTTATTATAGCTGATCTAATAAAAGTAGCTTTAGGCCCAAAAGTAGCTTTGATTCTTAGTCTGGTCTACCTTATACGGCAGTGATGGCGAACCTGTGACACATGTGTCAAAGGTGACTTGCCACAACGTTTTGGGTGACATGCCAGCATTCACCATACCCGACAACAACTATTCTCCCTGTCTGAGTTACCAAAAAAACTGAGCTTCTGTTACTCATATTTCATTTCTGTAATTATTTGATGTTTCTTTGTATAATATATAGCACCACACAGGATGGGACTATTTTTTAAAAAATAAATGAATATGTAAAGAATTTTTTCTCTTTTGTTTGGGTTGGGGGAGGTGACATGCCAGCAGAGTCAAGTTAGGCATTTTCTGAATTTTTGACATGCCGAGCCCAAAAGGTTCGCCATCACTGTTATAACAGGTAGCACTGGTGCTTTTGACATGGCTGGTTTAAAGCCAGAAAGACATTCAACTGCTGATGTACCCAAAGACAAAAGAAACATTCAAAGGCTGCAGAGATATCTATACCATTATTATGTGGAATGTCAGAATGGCGAACTAAGGCAAACTTGTGTTGTTGGAGCAGAAATGTAAGGCTGGACATTAACATTCCTTGGGGCTGTTTTGTGAGTTGAGTATGGGAAAATAGGCATGGCAGATATGCCAGCACTGGAGACACTAGATTATAATCCTCTTTGTTTCATTTCTCTTGTCCTGCTCAGACAAACTTGGCAGTCACTCTGCCAGCAGATTTTGATCCCTGTCTTGATCTTCAGTGTAAGATAGGATTGTTCTGTCTTGGTGACATGAACTGCCACAGATCTGGGATCAGACAATCAGATGCACCTTACATGATTTGTTGCAAAGGGCTTCAGCAACTTGATATTCTTCACATCAGCTCATAACTATTCTTTCTGCTCCCTCTGTCACAATCTGCTGAGGACCTTTTATCAAGAATAATCATGCAGGACCTGATATTTTCTCTCTCTTCCTTGGAACTGATTTTTTTCCCCCTCAGGCTGTGCAAATGCTCTGGAATATCCCAGAACATTTCCCCTTCCCAGCGCTATAAAGTGCTAAGGAAACATTATAACCTTATTTGGATATACTTGCTAGATCATTCGTGTTGCAGACAAAGCTGTTCTTGAAAGTAATTATATTGACCACAGAGCCAATGTTTTAGGGATTAAATAACATGGTTTACAGTATTTAAGAGGGAAAGCACTGTGTTGGAAAGAAAAAGGGATCCCTCTGAATGGAAAGCTGCACAGATTTCAAATTTCAGGAATTAATGAGGTAATGCATTCTGCTTAAGAAAGTTATAGGAGGTATAACAGGCATCAGATGCAAGCCCTATCTTCTGCATTTAAATAAGAACAGTGTTTCTCTGTTATTTCAGGGGTGCACTCCTATGATTTGCAAGTTTTCCCTAAAGAGGTTCATAAATGATTTCTTCCTTGATTCCAAAACCAGAATGTACACTCCCCCCAAATAGATCAAGACTATGGAAATAGAACGCATTTTCCTCTCTACCCCACAAAGAGACAGGTATGCTTAATTAGCTTTACAATATCTGGATTCCATCATGTACATCTAGGCAAATACTAGATACTGCAGCAATAAGTGTTCTTTTAAGTATAATGTACTATTATAATATATACATATAATAAGTATTCTTCATTTCTTTCTGCCCCCATTAGTCATCTGGAGTTTTGTAGCCCATCTATGTAAAATCTGGTTAAACACATTTTGATCCTTTTTTAGGAATAGTAAATTAATCACCAGTGCGCAAGAAGAAAAATGCTTGTAATTCTGTACATCAATTCAAATATTCAGCGTACTTCGGGTGCATTGGCAATGCTCACAACAACTACGTCAGGTAGTAGCAAGGCATCTGTAGCTTCCCAGGCAACTCCAACTACCAAGGGTGTCCACAGGGAGGGAATCAAAAAGGTCAAGATGGTAGCCACAACAATGAAATGAAAGCCCTGTCCCATTTTCTTGTGCCACAACAAAAGTAATCACCAATATAGCTTTCATCATATGGTTGTGACCACCAACATGACTTTTTTGACCCCTTCGTGGAGATCCTTACAAATCATGGCCAGTGATGAGGCAAACAGCAGTGCTAT
The DNA here is from genome assembly GCF_059951505.1 of Python bivittatus. Lineage (NCBI taxonomy): Eukaryota > Metazoa > Chordata > Lepidosauria > Squamata > Pythonidae > Python > Python bivittatus. Next base: position 9,856,179 of record NW_028277125.1, on the reverse strand, counting down.
TAAGAAAGGCAGTTCTGTGATTCAAGCTTTTTTTTTTTTTAATCTGTTTTGAAAATCTCTACCAAATTTGCCAGCAGAGAAAATTGGGTAGATGATTTCTCCCATCTCTTCCGGGGGTAGAGAAATTCATTGCTACTGAAAAAGCCTTGAGGAGGAAGGTTCCTCATGACTTCTTTTCCCCAGATTTAATGGAAGAATGGAGAACTGGTCAGGTGGTCGTTTGCTAGAGAGATAATTGTCAGATGGACAATCTGAGGGGGAAACATGTCTAAAGCCAAATGACTTTCATCACTGAATGAGAATTCATAGAAAAGATATACTGTAGATAAATTTCTCTACTCAGAAAATTATTCTCCTGACTGTAAACAACTCCTCAATTCTTTTAGGATTAGGGTTAGGAAAATCTAATTTAAGACTGCCTATTAAATTCATGGCATGAGCATGGTAGATTCCCTGATTCTTGATTCATTTTCTAAGTTTCAGTCTTATAGTGGTTGAATTCCATAGGGCTTCTTTCTTAGTGACATGGATAGGGCTGCACTGTTGCAAGTCCTTAATTATTTTTTATGGGAAATAATCAATTCAAAGTCAAAATAATACATGCATACAAGCAGACTGAATTGGGCATGAGGTCCTATTTATTTATTTAGAAAATCACTCTTTTACTGCTTGGACCCGTTGGGTTACACTTCTGTGCAACTGTAGAAATTAAAGAGGGAAGGATGGGGCAATATTCTGGTGACCGTATTGTGAACTGCATTGATCACTGCAGCAGGCAATGCCTAGGTCCCCTTGCTTGATCTTGGAGAAAGCTGAGCAGGGTCAGACTTGACCGGTATTTGAAAAGGTGAGTTTGCATCCAGATGAGCATAAAGTGAATTTTTCAAGCATAATTGAAGCAACTTCATTCTTCCTAAATAAAGCTGTATGCTGGGAAATTAAAAACGTCTGTTCATATAATTATTTGAAGCAAGATATCCTATTCCCAAAATGTCCATTGGAGTTGGGCAGCTAATACATTCAAACAAACAAACAAACAATGTTTACTACTCAGCATATCTGCTGCAATTATAGCAGAGGTGGATGGCATAATTTAATAAATTATATTATGTATATTATATTATATTATATTATATTATATTATATTATATTATATTATAATTACAGGTCACATTCTTGCATAATGCTAATTCTTTGTGTATGTGTGTTTTAAAGCTATTTTATTAAATGACTGGCTTGGTTTACACATTCATGCTAAATCAACAGCAAATAAATCACATTATGGCTTTGGATTATTTGTGCGCCAGGCTATTAGTTTGCAAAAATGGCAAGGGAGGAAAGGGTGATTTATTTCTACTCTTCCTCCTTTTTGTCTGCTTAAGGAAGCACTTCAAGACATACTTCCTTGGGACTACAGGTAGGTCTCAATTAGTGCAGATAATGAATCCCACAAAATGGTTGCATTATTCAAATTCCCACTATTCAAAGTGATATTTCTATGGAAAATATGGTAACTGGTTCCAGCTTAATGGAAATAGGCAATGAAATTTTTTAAACATACATTTTTATGAATATTAATGAAATATTACACTAAGGGATAAAAAGAATATGCTTATAATTTAAATTTATTGTTAACCAAGTCACAGAGTAGTTATAGAAAGCAAAAGAAAAGCCAAAGAAAAGATATCATTCCTAAAGATAAGCTTACACTGATGAAACCATCTTGATTGTCCTTCAAAATATTTTAGCAGCATAGACTGAACTTAAAATCTTCTTTTTTTAAAACTCTTCATACATCTGCTGGTAGATGCAGAGTGTTTTATCCACATCTTGGCAAATTTGCATGCTTTGATCGAGGTTAGGGTCAGCATCCATAATTTTTTGCTTCTACAGCTTGAACAATATCTTCACATTCCTTGAGAGTGAACTCTCACTTTTTACTGTTTTCCTCTGACAGAATTTTCCTTTCCTCCATTTTGCACATGCGAAGATGAGCAGTGTCTACAATCCCAATGGCAACTGTGTGTGCCCTAGTCTCGTATTAACTGAATTTTGGAACATAAACACAACCTTGTATCGATTTACAATTTGCACTAAACTGAATGCTGTTTTGCATTATTCGAACTTGCACTAATGGTGACTTAGCTGTATTGAAAACAATGAGATTTATTCATGAGGTTGCTTTTAGAGAACAAGACTAATTTTGTTTTATTGCAATTTTATTGGAAACCGAAAGTTTGTTTCCTAAGTGATTAGCCACTTTCACCAACCTTTAACCCTCCAGGGCTATTGCAACTGTACTTCCTAGAACAAGGTTTCTCAACCTCATCAGCTTTAAGATGGACTTCAACTCCCAGAATTCCCCAGCCAGCCAATTCTGGGAGTTGAAGTCCATGCATCTTAAAGCTGATGAGGTTGAGAAACCTTGTCCCAGAATGTGCTGTAATTTTTACACATACATTCTCCATCCATCCATCCATCCATCCATCCATCCATCCATCCATCTATATTGAATCCAAGAACAGTAGGACAAGTATTTGTAAAAAAGGAAGACAGCTTTCCGTAGTCATGGAAACAGATGAATTCAAACTATAACAGAAGAATGGGAGAAAATAAAAGGAGGAGGAGGAGGAGGAGCTAAGAAGGGAATTTTGAAGGGAACCTTCTATTCCACTTCGATGCAGCAATATTTTTAGTGTTTCATATATGTAGCATCTTCTGCAGAGAAGACACCACACTCTTATAATCCTCTTGGAAGCTCAGGTGAGCCAGAAAGCAATTGTAGTCAATTATCTCTAAACATTCAGACCCTCTTCTACATTCCTTTCCCGTGTCTTTCTTGCCTAAATAAGAACAAGACTGGATCATTCAGAGATTAGATTTAAACAAAAATATGTTGCTTTCAGTTCTTGAAGCAAGGGGGAAGCTCATGTGAGCAAATAGCTGAAATAAAGATTTGGATATAATTTACATAATGTTCCCCCCCCCCCAAGCCATTCAAATGGGCATGAAACACAGTAAGCCAGGAGAATCAGATTCTCAAAAGTCTTTCCTTGTAGGCATTTAGGTGTACACTTTATTCTTATGGTTTCAGACCCAGCCCAAAAGCAATAGGTAATCATCATTGCTACTATTTCAAGCCCAGGAAGCCCCAGTTTCAATGCTCCTGTCACTTATCTCCTTTTTTTTTTTTAATCTGTCAGAGAAAGAGATTTGAAAAGTCCACCTTCAGTTCTCTAGGTCAGCCCAAGAAGTTTTGCTATCTAAAGCAAAAGAAAAACATGAATGAAAACCTATCAAACTGGGAATTTTTCTCCAGTGCTGGCTGAGGGCAACATGTTGGTTTCAGGGATGCAGGTCCAGACATGTAGTGCCTTTACATTCTGTCTTCCGACTCACTTTGCCACCATTCTATCTTGGATGAGTGGATTGAGGCATTTGCCTCATTCTGGACCTTTCCCTAATTACCCCTAACTGTAGAATGGAAATGCCCTGGAAACCTCTTTTTCCTGCTCATGACACTGTCTTCGTCTCACCCACAGTCCAAACCTGAGGCAGCAGAAAGTCATCCTTAGCTGTTATTAGTTTAAAGTGGTGTTTTCCCTCTTCTCCTGGCACAATCTTTGCAACGGCAAACAAATGACTTATTGAATAAATCAATCCAGAGTTCTCACAGAAGGCACAAATGACCAGGTTCAAATTATCCTACTTTGGACACATTATGTGAAGACCCAGCTCTCTGGAGAAGGATCTAATGCTGGGAAATGTGGAAGAAAGGGAAGAAAAGAGAAGAAAAGGATGACCAGCAGTAAGGTAGATGGACTCCATTACAGTGGCAATGGGTGCACCATTAGAAGACCTGAAAGACCAGGTTAGGGACAGATTGTCATGGAGAAAATCTATCTGCAAGGTTGTTAAGATTGACAATGACTTGATGGCACATAATCATGATCTGGTACATTTCACTGATTATCTGAATGCTGATGTGGTCAGAGATTGAGATGAAAAATTGTGAGGAGATTAGGAAAGTAACAAGAAGAAAGGTAGACATAAACAACCAACAGACAACAGGGGTTCTTTAGTAGCTTTTCTCAAAAATGCAGTCTAGGCTGCAAAAAGCTGAGGAAATAGAGAGTCAAGTCATTCAAAGACACTCTGCCTTAATGAATTCACTCACTCTTTATTGAATATTGTGGGATTCTGGCTTATTGATCATACCTTCCAATATCAGACTTGACATTAATCTTGAAAACTGCTGCTTTTCCTGGAATGATCTTATAGTCGTGCAACAGAAAATATTAAATTCCAGGAAGTGAGTGCTGAAAAGAAGCCATCTCTGCTCCAAATCCTACAAATGTGCATTTTCAAAAATTACAAGTCCTTTGTGCTCCTAAGTCAATTGGTGAATGTGTGCTGGGTCTTTTTCTTAAAAGTCTGGACCTGAATCAGACTGAGTAGAAATCTGCTCTGTAAAAGCGGACAATAGATAGATTTACATCAGCGTGAACATCATGAACAATAGTACTCTGGGAAGTTTGCACTTGAGGAATGGGGGGTGGGGGGTGGAGTTAAACTTTAGTTTCAGAACAAACCATAATGGTAAACTAGTGTAGTCCCATTAATCAAAGTTCAAACAAACAATTTCCCCAGTTCCAACGCTATGGAGAGCTATACTTTCTTTAAAATCTACAACAAACTCTTCCAAGCTCACCCTTATTAGCATGGAGAGATGTACTGTACATGGATAAAGAGGCTTCCAGATCTTTGTTCACTCTGTGAGAAGCAGTGATTGCCCATTACTTCTGGACAAAGCCACTTAGAGGGAACCATCAAGTCATAATCAGGGAGGCATTAATTTCAGCATTGACTGCATTCAAATGTACCAAAAAATGTTTTCGAATCATTATAATAAGAGCTAATTCATTATATTCTGAATATGCTTCCAAGTGCTATTTTTGGAGAGAGAAAGCTAGATGGACCTTTGTTCTGGTCTTGATGAATTTGGGCAATTTGTCAGTTTCATAAATATATTAACTCATAGCCCATTAAACAATGTCTCATTAAATTAAAATCCATTAAATCAGCCATATGATGTTCTATTTTCATTTTATAGGCAATGAAATGAGACTCCACTCCTGAGAAGGATGTTTGTTTGTTTGTTTATTTATCTATTTATTGGGTTTATAGCCTGCCTTTTATCTGAGGGCTCAAGGCAGAGAACATGAGGGCTTCTCTTAATTTGATCCCCACGTCAACAACCCTGGAGGTGGGTTAGGCTGAGAGTGATGGTCACAAAGGCACCCAATGATCTTTGTTATTGAATGAGGACCTGCACCTGGATCTCCCCAGTCCAAGGGCAATAATTTAATCATAGCACTAGTTAGTTAGGGGGCAGGGCGTCAGGTTCAGCTCCTAATGACTGCCTTGAGAAATGGTCACCATCTTGGTCTGTCTTTAGGCACATGCATGGTGGTGGTGATCGGAGTTCAACTGGCTTCATGTGGGTCATTTTGCATGATGACACCATGGCAAGTGTGACATCCTTGTGTCTTGTAACAGATGCCTATAGGCAAAATATTACATTGAATAGTTCCAAAAGATGGGAGGCTGCATATTATCAAGTTAAAATAGCATTTTAAAGGGTTTTCCTTGAAGAAGAAAAGGGTCATAGGTAATAAAAGCTTAAGCTGCTCCATTCCAACTAATGTGTTCTGAGGTGCTATATCGAAAGATGACTTTTGCCTAAACATTTTTATGGAGATTGTGAAAATGCACCATCACACTCAGACAGCACCTTGGAGCCTTTCCCAACCTTGCCTTTCCACATCCATTGGGAAATTTGCTGATTGCAGTCCTAACACATTTGGAAAACATCAGGTTAGGAAAAGCTGAACATGACCCTGGATATAAAAAACAATTGAGCCAGAAGTTACTCAGTAAAATGTTGTGCAATGTATTTTTGAACACCAAGCTGTCAAACCATCAAATTCAACATGCACATTATCCTGCCTTTAAATGCAGTTGCACTGAAAACTCCTTAATTCAGTTATTTGGTTGATGAGCTCCTATTTACCACTAACAGGTCTTTAGCTTCAAAGACTAAAATATAAGCTCATCTTGAGAGGACAAAGATGTCTTCTAATGATTATTTTTGACTGGTTTCTGTTATTGTTAATAGGACAGACAAGCATCTGATGCCTGCGATTCTGCCATTCAAGAGAGGCAGAGAGACAGAGTGGGGACAATAATCCATTTCCTGAATAATAATAATATTTAACTTCTCCTATTTTTCTGTTTTTGCACCTATCTATCTTGCTACATCATGGGGACCTTTCAAAGTATTTGGTGTCTTTCAGCTCATATTACGGTTCCTCTTGGTGTAGTTTTTAAGACTTTTTTTTAAAATGGACTCTATTACCCATCAGTCAATGCCTGCTCTGAATTATCTCTTTGACAGCAACATTTGGTAATGGGCTACTGATGCTAAGGTAGACAATGGTTACAAGACGGGGGGGGTCCTTTATGAATGTAGGTAAAGAGGGTTCTGCCACAAGGATTCTTCAGAGCAGATTCCAAGTTGGTCTATTGTCCTCATCAAGCATTCAAATGAAGAAGTATTGCCCATGCCTGTCTTCTGGCCAAAGTTTTGTCTGCTAAAGAAATCTGCCAAAATTAGGAAGATCTGTGTAATTATAAGCCACCTTCAAACATTTCATTTCTGGGAAATGTGTTCACAGATGTGGTGATGGCCTTACAACCCAAATATTGATCCTGATCTATTTCAGTCATGCTTTCAAGTGAGATATGGGAATGAGTTTGCTTTGGGTGCTTTGGTGAATGACTAATGGAGGGATGCAATATAATAAAATTCTTGGACCTCCAGCATCTCTCAGTACCATCGACTTTGATATCTGATAGGACCATGTGATAGAATGTGACTTTGGGGGCAACATTTTGAAGCGGTTTCAGGCATAAGTGTGGTATTGATGTTACTAGGAAACTGGACTCGCGCCTGGCTGAGGCACAGAACAATATTACATCCTTGTAATATTATATCAGTTTGACAATTGAACAGAACTGAAAAACTATTAGTTCCAATTATCATGAAAGAGAAGAATATAATGCTTGAAAAATAATGATTTAAGAGATTAGTATTTCTTCCTCCAATTAATTATCTAGAAGAAAATGAAAAACAGGTGCTGTGCAGTTTATTATATTATCTGTCAGAATATTTCATAATACATTCATTCTAAATTAATGAATCTGTGTGAAAACAAGTTCCCTGGTTCTGCCTCTGTTTTTCCCAATTTCACTCAAGCAAGATTTGAAGTTAAAATAATCCCAGCATTCAAAGTTACATGAAAAGAAGGGAGATGATATCATTTGAGCAATGGATCAAATGTAATATTTTGAAATATCCCCAGAGAAGCTTTTGAGGCTTCACAACTTTCTATTTGTCAACTGTGACAGCTGAGTTAATTGTGTGCAACAAGGAAATTATTTTTCTCTCTGCCTTAAAATTATTTTCTTTAAACTTTTCAAAAGAACTCGTCTTATTTTACTTTGAAATAATCCATCTGGTCCTGAACTAAGATAAGGAATGATTCAGGATATTAAAACAGAGCACCCAGATCTGAGCTACAGAAATCCAAATGGTAAATGGAAGAAAAGCCAGCTGAATAGTATGTACAGTTCACCTTCCCTTAAGTTCTCAGATCAGAGAGATATAAATGTTACATTATTTCATGTCTCCATTTATATGATTTCCAAACTTCAATCATACCTTTGTGGCTATCATCTTGTATTTTTTTTACCATATCCTGTGGATACCCCTGTTGCTGCTGACTGGTTAGTAACATGCTGAAAACTATTACACTTTTTTCCCCAAAACACCTTTCCTTAGCTATTCAGTCTGAAGGCTGTGCAAGTAGGCTGCTAATAATTTGATTAAATTTATACTCTACATTTCTAGCTCTACAACTATACAAGGTGGCTTACAACACTTCAAACAAAAAAGTTACAAACTTGAAAACTTAACGTTAAAATCAATGACGTTAAAAAATAAGTCATTATTAAAAGTTTGCTGAAATAAATGTGCCTTTATCCTTTATTTAGATATTGAAGAGTGATTCAAGCAAGGCTTATTTTCAGTTTTTTTATACCTCCTGTCTTAATCTGTATATTCACAAGTGGCATCATATTTATTTGATTATTTCCAATACTTATATACTGCCTATTGGTCAATTTTCTAGTATTGGTAAGAATTGGAAAGAATATAAACACAATATAGAGAAATGGAAAGAATGAATGAGTGAGTGAATGAGTGAGTGAGTGAGTGAGTGAGTAAAGGAATAAAGGAACATGTAAAAGAATATCCCTACACACCAGGGTACACCTGTGTGCACACTCATGATTATACACATATCCAATGATAACATGAGTATAAAGGCTGAGCTGTAGATAGCTGTGAGACATGAACCAGCAGTTGTACCATGGAGCCAAAACTGAAGGACCTACAAGACAGTAGCTCTTTAAACAGCAGTAAATGTTCATGGTGGAGAGATGTGTATGTGCAAACAAAGCAAGATGACAGATGCCTGTTTTGACCCACCTAAGAGGCAGACACCATCACTAATTAAGCAACCTCTCTCAGAAGGCCAATAATGAGCTTGTTGGGTGAAAATAATCTGAGAATATAATCTGAGAATACTTTGTGGCTAGAGATGCTTCAAAGTGCAGTTGCTGTTCTTGTCTCATGGGCTGGAAGAGAGAAAGCTTCAGGACTGTGAAGAAAATAGAGTGGGCTTGTGTCCACAGGTGATGCCATTTAGTAACAAAAATGGCAGATTTTATTATTATTACTGTTGCATAGCCTACTGTGGAATGGGCCAATGGATCATATACTGTAACTTGATTTCATCTGAATAGTTTGCTGTTTTAGTATTAGCATTCTTATATATTTTAGGCAAGTGCAGTAGATGTTTATATTTTGGCCGAGGCACCAGTAGAACACAAAATGCTCTTCAGGAATCAGTACACACTGGTAGAAATCCATTAATAAGAGAATCCAAAGAGCAATTAATAATAGTTATTTTTGTTCTTTCATCTTGCTATCCCAATTAGAAACTGCTTCATTTTACAGATTTCCATTTCACTTAATTAAATTTATTCTTGACTCAGAACATTGCTGAGTAGCCTTTCCTCTCTAAAAATAGTCATCATCTCATATTCAGGGCAGTTTTCTCTTTGGCCAAAAGTTGAGGATGATGAGTTGTTTAATGCTTTGAAAGAGACTTTAGGAAATATATATATCGTTCTTTCCCAATGGTCTATTTAATTTAGTTGCTTAAAGAAATGTCATGCATTTCTCACTTATAAAGCTCTGCAGGGCACAGAGCTGAGTTATTTGAAGGACTACCTATCTCCTGTTACTTCTGCTCATCCCACCAGGTTACTCAGGGCCCCTTCTTTGAAAGCAAGGTCATTTGATGGGACCCAGGAGACACACCTTTTCTGTTGCTGCACCAGTCCTTTGGAATGACCTCCCCGCCCCTATAGTTTGGGTGACCCTAACCCTATTAGCCTTCTACAAAGCTGTGAAGACCTGGGTTTCTCGCATGCATCAAACCAAGATGATAGATGAGCTCATTCTGGTGTAAGAGTGAGTGGTTTCTATACCCAGTTTTGGCTCTGGGTTGACTATTTTTTGTTATATTGGTTTTGTAAAGGAAATGTTCACTTATAGTATATCTCGTCTTCTTAAATTTCTTTCTTAGAAGACATTGGGATAGACTTCCCACCAACCAAATATATCAAAATCTCACTAGTTTGAAATGGGATTATTATAGCCTTCCAGTATCTGATCAGCAAAAATAGAGACAACCTCTAGAGGGCAGCAAACTGACCATGGAAAATTTGAGCTCTTTGCTGCCATATAGCTGTGGCTGGGACTTATGTGGAGTGGCTTAAAGTGAAATGTGAAACAGGCAATTCATTCCAATTATCCCACCTTTAAAATCATTGGAGAAAGGAGAATTCTGGAAACAATGTTGATGGAAATCCTTCCAGTGGCTAGATCTCCAGAGCCTAGCCTAAATTATTATTTTCATCAAATGGTCTTTAAAATGCAGAAGGCATACCTGGAACTCACCCCAAAATCTTCCTTGTCCACCACCGTGTGCTGCACTTCCCTAGTTTGAAATCTAAATTTCACAACCTTCTGTGTTGGGTTTTAAAAGATAGGAAATTGGAGACTCGCATAGATTTTAAATGCCTTAAAATTGGGGTGGGTTAGCTTCCTGTAGCTGGGGGCTGGGTTGTTTTTAATTGATTTTCTCAGCAGCTAAAAGAGCCACAACAGGGGAATTATACAGTAACATCACTGGAAGGGACAAGACTTCAATTGTTCATCCATTCCCACTCCCCTTCCCCAGTTTCAGGGAACTGGAGGTTTTTGTTAATGATAATACAAACTTGACACCTCTCTGTTTTGAGTCCATCAAAAATCTACAGAAAATTGTGGTGTTGCTTTTTTGCTGCTTCCTGTTGAATTAATTGATGAAGTCTTGGGGGTGGTTCTCTAGGGTCTACATAAAGCAACTTGTGAGCTATTAGTTTCTTATCTCCTTATTAAAGGGAGTGTAAGAAGTGGGTCCTTGAACAACAACCTTTAGATTTGAGATGAGTGTGTTGTTCTTTGCTAGAGTTTAAAAATCGTTGCAAAATTACTGTGGGCCATTTTCACTCTAACTTGCACCCAGCACATTCCTAACCAGTCCCATCTCCTGACTAGAGCAAGCCCACATGCCATTCAGTTCAGCTAGCAAAAAAAAAAAAAAAATAGCTTGAGGTTTATTTATTAAAAATCAGCAAACATCAAAAACAGGTAACTGGAAAAAAGAAAAAGAAACAAAACAGGACAAAAGCAGGGAGAGAGATGTGAACAAGAGGCAAGAATTTATATTATTGAAATATCCATGGCTGTCTATATCAATTGGTACAGGATTTTTTAGAGCCACCAGAAACAAGACTGTGGATAATTCACATGGACAGTCGTAAAGGGGATAGCCCTTGGTCACTTCAATTTTAAGCTTTTTATGTACTTAGCAGCAGCAGAATAGAGATGGAAAATAGGAAATCAGGTGATTCCTCCTCTATTTTGCACCATAAATGGAACAATTTGGTGGATGGGAATGATGTATCCAGCAAAAATGACATTATAGTAGAGAACAATGTTTACAACAAGTTGCAGCACCTGCCATCTTGGCTGATTTTAAGCTAAGCCAGGTCAGAAAACTAGGTAGGACTTTAATGGGAAGCCATCAAGAAATCTTTGGGGCTTATAGGCTAGACTGGGAATTAAAAAACAAAACAAAACCCTAAAGACAAGGCAATTACAAACCACTTCTGAATTGTTACAAAGAAAACTGCATGGATGCATCCATGAAGCCACCAGAAATTGAGCCTCCGTGAAAAAAGATGTTATCTTTTATAGTGAAAATACAATTGTATTTATTTGTTAGTGCTCCTATGTCAAATTATCATCAGACAGATTGTGGACCTCTTGGTTTTTGGCCAGTCCATAAGTCTATTTTTATTTTATTTATTTAAGCAGTTCATATGGCCGCCCAACTCACTCACAGTGACTCCAGGTGGCTTACAGGTATAAAAATCCCAAATACAAAACTCACTAACCTCCCCCACCCCCCTGGTGTTAACCACACATTTATATTAACCATTTGATGTGCAACATCTAAAACCTCCTCCATGTAGAATGAATTCCCAGAGCCCAGATGAACAATCAGGATGGCCACTTCAGCACCACCTCAAAACAGATTAATTATTTTACCTTTTATGCTTCATTGAAGCTTTGAAAACTCGCTTTTTTTCTGCTGCTCTTGGCTTTTCTGTTTTATTGGCTGTATAGTTTTAAGCTGCTGTTTTTACTTATATCATTAAACTGTGATTTTAAATTGTTTGCAAACTGCCCAGGGAAAATGTAAAATTAAATTAAAAACTTCCTCTCAGTGTCAGGACTTAAGTTAAAAACTTCCTCTCTTGGTGTTAGGACTCAGTGTGGTTTTCTATTCAAACAAAATGCAGGGAGGGAGATTTGGGACAAAGATAAGTACTTCTTTGCCCAATTCATAGTTAAACTGTGGAACATTACTGCTGGAGGTGGTGATGGTCACCAATTTAGATGGTTTGAAAAGAGGACTGGAAAAATGTGCAGAACATTTTATTGCCCATGGAAACACAAAACATTCCTCAAATGCTAGTTCCAATTATACTTAGAACCAAGGAACTGCCAAGATGTCAGAGACACCAAATAATAACTCTACCGGTAGCCCATAATGGTACATAATCAATATAATTTTCATTCCAATAAAAAAACAACAACAGAGGGTAATAAATGTGCTCAGTGATATAACTGAAAATCAGGACAATGTCAACCAGCAATTTAGTAGTATTACTGAATCCACTTTTTCACTCTTTCCTGTAGAGTGAATCCTTTGGTTCACTGTTGGGGCGTAAACCTCACATCTCCACTTATAAGGAGACTAACTAACAGGAGTGAAAAGACCACTGTGACTATGTGGATAGTTGCTACCAACCAGATCAACTTTCGGCAATGCGGCACCTACCGAATGTGTTATAACTCCCAGAATTTCAAACCAGCAGTTCTAGCAATTCCAACCAGGAGGAGGCCTGGCTGGGAAAGAACAAAATAGATTTTCCTGGGGTAAATTATCCCAGAAATTAATAAAGGAGCTAATTTCATAACTTGCTTCACGTTACCAGAATGTAAACATCATTTTGCCTGGCTTGAGCTGATCCTGTTTTGCCTTGGCAGACCTGGACTTTGTCCTCCTTCTTTGTATCACCTGATTCTTTTGCTGTAAGCCCTTTTTCTGTGGCCTTTGTGGGCAGCAGAACAATTATGAGGACAATACATTTCTAAACATTCCTAACGTTTCTGTCAACCCCCCTCCCCTCATTTCCTAAAAACAGCTCCTGGGAAAAGGAACACTTCCTACTTTCTTCTCAGTGGAATGGGACAGGGTCAAGCCAAGATATTTTATTGCCACACTCACCCTATGCACCCATCTCTCTATTTCCTTTTGGGATAAGCAGCGTTGTGCAGAGCATAAAAAAGAGTAAGAAATACAAAAGAGCAAAAGACAGTAAAGCATGAGATAAGAAAAAGAAAAGGAAACATAGCTAAACCTTTAGCACAGCCACTATACTTCTCCATACCTTTCTCTCCTTGCAAACCATCCTTGCTGATCACTCACTTTTGGGTTCAGCCTGCATCTATTTAGCGCTTCACCCTATTCTTTAAGAGCCCAGGCTCCTTTAGAGTTCCTCAGGCCCCAGGCTTCAGCAGCAAGCAGGGGTAGAACTAAAGACAAGGATTTGCCTTGTCAGCCTTCTTAAAGCCTAGTTTGGCATAGTGATGACTGATGCTGAAACAACAGCTCTCCTGCTCAGAGAATCCTACTGTAGTGAGCTGTCCAAGGTCCTAAAGGTGCTTTGTTTGGCCAAAGATCTGATCTTGAGTGTGGTCTTTAACACCAAGACGAAGTATGTTGCATGACATACTAAACAAGACTAAAATGAGTTTGAATAATCTGTAGTTCAGCATGTTGTAAAACCCTGCCATTGTCTTAGCATATTGTAGGAACCAAGTCATGGTGTAGTTTAGGTGTTCAGGTATAGCATGCTATATGAATACAGCAATTATATTTACCATGAGTGTATGAACTCAGCCTTTAAGACTGGGAGATTCAGTTTTAAAACTATCATTTTCATTATCTTAAGCCTCTGAGGTCTGCAGGGGCTGTAGGATGACACAGGGATGTCACTGGATGAGGCTAAAGTTTTTCAGCTCTCCCTTCATTTTTGGAGGAGTTGGGGAGTTATGGAAAACAGATGAGTTAAGCTGAGAGGAAGCTTAACACAACTGTTTTTCTTGCTTTTGTAATTGTGTGTGAAAAGTGTACCCCAAAACTGAAGCGAAAAACACCACAATTGCACTTTTAATGTCTATGGTTTGGTAGAAGAGCTTTGGGGGCCTAAAAAAATGGATGGGGGAAAGTTTATTTCTATTGCCTCAACAGTGAGCTCTGGATGTTATCCAAAGAGACTTAGTTTCTGTGCTACTGAGTTTGTTATGCCCAAATCATGAAATTTAATAACGGTTCTATAGCGCATGACTTTATTTCTCCCCACGTCCCCACAGTACTTAAGATGCCACATGCATTTGCTGAGATGAAACTTTCTAATGCGTAGCTCAGCCGTGATGCTTCCTCTTTCTTTAGCTGGTTTTCAGACTCCTTAGTTTGGTGGCAAAAAGATCACAGTCACAACTAACCCATCAATTAGTACCATTTAAAAGACAGCCAGAGAATACAGTCATACATGAACATCTAGCCTGACCTTTTGCTATTCAGTTTAGTTATTGGTATGAATTAAAATTAGATTGAAAGGCAAGGATTATAAGAGCTCTAGACAAATGGTAATTAAAATAATAAGGCTCCATAACCAAGCTTTTTTCCCTCTGTGAATCTCTAATTGACACTGGATGAAATGTTATCGGCTACTGCATCTGCTTTTTAATATTTCAGTTACATGAACTGCATATAAAAAGCCAAAGACGGCTATGTGGAACCATAAGAAAAGTAAAATTCTCCAAAACCTCAGATGAGTAATCTTTTTTTTCAAGGCTGGTAAGATATCAAAAAGCGGCGAGCAAGCTTTAGGGGCTTCCAAAGCCTTTTAACTAAATTGGATGTTACAAAGCAAGGGTTAGGTTGAAAAGAACAAAATAAAGAAGTGTAAAGCAGAGTCTAGATTTATGGTTCCTAACTTAGTGCCCATGGGCACCTGTCAGGATTTTCTTTCTCATGGGAAAGATTCATCCCATTATCTTTACAACAATAACAAATAATATTTTGACTACAGAGATCATGTGAAAAACACCTGTTATTGTGTGTTGTGTATTGTGCTATTTACTGCCACCTATTGGCGTATGTATGCTAGTTACCCAGTGGAGGTGGCATAGAGCTATAATACAAGGAGAGGAAAATATTCAACCTCTCAGAGTAGTTGTTAGTTGTTTTAGTGTTAGCCACTATGTAGGTTTTATGGGCTACGTAGTTGTAACAAAGTACCAAATAGTGTACCTCTTCTCTAAGAGTTTGTAGCTAGAGATTTTGTTAAGCTTGTGTTGCTAATAAGTCTTGGATGCTACATTTAATGAGAAGATGTGTTTTTCTTTATATTTTGTATGATATTTGCATTTTATGGAATTTTGCATGTTTATCAATAAACACCAGTTGGTATATATTTTCTGACTGGATTTCTGTGGGAAACAAGAAATGGACATTGCATTGTGTTTGCTTTCATGGCTAATATTTTCCTGGAGTTTTTGCTGCGCTCTGCACAAACAGGAGTGTTTGTGATTATCACTCTGCCCAACAGCACCCATGTGCCTAGAGCTACCTCATTTGGAGTTGCCAGGCTCACTG
Source organism: Python bivittatus (assembly GCF_059951505.1). Classification (NCBI taxonomy): domain Eukaryota; kingdom Metazoa; phylum Chordata; class Lepidosauria; order Squamata; family Pythonidae; genus Python; species Python bivittatus. The sequence continues at coordinate 9,840,649 of NW_028277125.1, read as the reverse complement.
CTTCTTCTCAGTGCTTACCTATTAAGAAAATGGAAGGTGGTATAATATAAAACAAAATACTGCCCCTTTCAAATGGTACCTTCATTTCTAAGAAATGACTTTGGGCCTTGCAAGAATTTCAGTGGGTGACTGTACAGGTAGTTCTTGCTTACCAGCCTGGCAACTCTGTTGCTAAACACTGTGATCACTAAGCAAAAAATCATGTGACCGTGCTAGACTTACAATGTCACTTCTGCTTCCATTGTTAAGTGAATATCACGGTTGTTAAGTGAGACATCACAAGACTGTGACTTGTGATTTCACTTCCACGTTCTCCATTAATTCTACTTGTTGGAAGCCAGTTGTGAAGCTCACAAATGGTGATCATGTGACCACAGCATGCTGTGACAGTCGTAAATGTGAGGATTGGTCACAAAGCTGTTTTTTTTCAACAGTCGTAATTTTGAATGGTCACTAA